>NW_027274545.1:0-95064 GCF_030028105.1 Mobula birostris | reverse complement strand
GGTAATGTCAAAGCGTTGTATGCCCTGAGAATACAACTTTTTTGTCTTGCTCTGCAGAAGCATGAAACCAGTTTTAAACATCTCATAATCATGTGGAAAGAAACTTAAATGTTAACATTAGGTTTGCACACAGTAGTTTGGTGTAAAATTGAAATGTATACTCTTGTTAATGTCAAAGCATTGCATGCCTGAGAAAATAACTTTTTTGTCTTGCTCAGCACAGGCATGAAACCAGTTTTAAACAACTCAGAATCATGTGGAAAGTTAACTTAAACTGTTAACATTAGGTTTGCACACAGTAGTTTGGTGTAAAATTGAAGTGTATACTATTGGTAATGTCAAAGCATGCATGTCCTGAGAAAACAACTTTTTTGTCTTGCTCAACAGAGCATGAAATCAGTTTTAAGAACTCAGAATCATGTTGAAAGTAAAACTTAAGGTGTTTCCATTAGGTTTCCACACAGTAGTTTGGTGTAAGATTGAAATGTATACGCTTGGTAATGTCAAAGCGTTGTATGCCCTGAGAAAACAACTTTTTTGTCTTGCTCTGCAGAAGCATGAAACCAGTTTTAAACATCTCATAATCATGTGGAAAAGTTAACTTAAACTGTTAACATTAGGTTTGCACACAGTAGTTGGTGTAAAATTGAAGTGTATACTATTGGTAATGTCAAAGCATGCATGTCCTGAGAAAATAACTTTTTTGTCATGCTCAGCAGAGGCATGAAACCAGTTTTAAAACAACTCAGAATCATCTGGAAAGTTAACTAAACTGTTAACATTAGGTTTGCACCCAGTAGTTTGGTGTAAAATTGAAATGTATACTCTTGGTAATGTCAAAGCATTGCATGCCCTGAGAAAATAACTTTTTTGTCTTGCTCAGCACAGGCATGAAACCAGTTTTTAAACAACTCAGATTCATGTGGAAAGTTAACTTAAACTGTTAACAATTAGGTTTGCACACAGTAGTTTGGTGTAAAATTGAAGTGTATACTATTGGTAATGTCAAAGCATGCATGTCCTGAGAAAACAACTTTTTTGTCTTGCTCAACAGAGGCATGAAATCAGTTTTTAAGAACTCAGAATCATGTGGAAAGTTAACTTAAGGTGTTTCCATTAGGTTTCCACACAGTAGTTTGGTGTAACATTGAAATGTTATACTATTGGTAATGTCAAAGCATTGCTTGCCCTGAGAAAACAACTTTTTTGTCTTGCTCAACAGAAGCATGAAACAGGTTTTAAAGCAACTCAGAATCATTTGGGAAGTAGATTTAAGGTGTTTGCATTAGGTTAACACACAGTAGTTTGGTGTAAAATTTAAATGTATACTATTGGAAATGTCATAGCATTATATGCCCTGAGAAAATAACTTTTTTGTCTTGCTCAGCAGAGGCATGAAACCAGTTTTAAAACAACTCAGAATCATGTGGAAAGTTAACTTAAACTGTTAACATTAGGTTTGCACCCAGTAGTTTGGTGTAAAATTGAAATGTATAACTATTGGTAATGTCAAAGCGTTGTATGCCCTGATGAAAACAAATTATTTTGTCTTGCTCTGCAGAAGCATGAAACCAGTTTTAAACATCTCATAATCATGTGAAAGAAACTTAAACTGTTAACATTAGGTTTGCACACAGTAGTTTGGTGTAAAATTGAAATGTATACTCTTGGTAATGTCAAAGCATTGCATGCCCTGAGAAAATAACTTTTTTGTCTTGCTCAGCACAGGCATGAAACCAGTTTTAAACAACTCAGAATCAATGTGGAAAGTTAACTTAAACTTTTAACATTAGGTTTGCACACAGTAGTTTTGGTGTAAAATTGAAGTGTATACTATTGGTAATGACAAAGCATGCATGTCCTGAGAAAACAACTTTTTTGTCTTGCTCAACAGAGGCATGAAATCAGTTTTTAAGAACTCAGAATCATTTTGAAAGTAAACTTAAGGTGTTTCCATTAGGTTTCCACACAGTAGTTTGGTGTAAGATTGAAATGTATACGCTTGGTAATGTCAAAGCGTTGTATGCCCTGAGAAAACAACTTTTTTGTCTTGCTCTGCAGAAGCATGAAACCAGTTTTAAACAACTCAGAATCATGTGGAAAGTTAACTTAAACTGTTAACATTAGGTTTGCACACAGTAGTTTGGTGTAAAATTGAAGTCTATACTATTGGTAATGTCAAAGCATGCATGTCCTGAGAAAACAACTTTTTTGTCTTGCTCAACAGAGGCATGAAATCAGTTTTTAAGAACTCAGAATCATGTGGAAAGTTAACTTAAGGTGTTTCCATTAGGTTTCCACACAGTAGTTTGGTGTAAAATTGAAATGTATACTATTGGTAATGTCAAGGCATTGTATGCCCTGAGAAAACAACTTTTTTGTCTTGCTCAACAGAGGCATGAAACATGTTTTAAACAACTCAGAATCATGTGAGAAGTTGATTTAAGGTGTTTGAATTAGGTTTGCACACAGTAGTTTGGTGTAAAATTGAGATGTATACTCTTGGTAATGTCAAAGCATTGCGTGCCCTGAGAAAATAACTTTTTTGTCTAGCTCAGCACAGGCATGAAACCAGGTTTAAACAACTCAGAATCATGTGGAAAGTTGATTTAAGGTGTCTCCATTAGGTTTCCACACAGCAGTTTGGTGTAAGATTGAAATGTATACGCTTGGTAATGTCAAAGCATTGTATGCCCTGAGAAAACAACTTTTTTGTCTTGCTCTGCAGAAGCATGAAACCAGTTTTAAACATCTCATAATCATGTGGAAAGTTAACTTAAACTGTTAACATTAGGTTTGCACACAGTAGTTTGGTGTAAAATTGAAGTGTATACTATTGGTAATGTCAAAGCATGCATGTCCTGAGAAAACAACTTTTTTGTCTTGCTCAACAGAGGCATGAAATCAGTTTTTAAGAACTCAGAATCATGTGGAAAGTTAACTGAAGGTGTTTCCATTAGGTTTCCACACAGTAGTTTGGTGTAACATTGAAATGTATACTATTGGTAATGTCAAAGCATTGCTTGCCCTGAGAAAACAACTTTTTTGTCTTGCTCAACAGAAGCATGAAACAGGTTTTAAACAACTCAGAATCATTTGGGAAGTAGATTTAAGGTGTTTGCATTAGGTTAACACACAGTAGTTTGGTGTAAAATTTAAATGTATACTATTGGAAATGTCATAGCATTATATGCCCTGAGAAAATAAGTTTTTTGTCTTGCTCAGCAGAGGCATGAAACCAGTTTTAAACAACTCAGAATCATGTGGAAAGTTAACTTAAACTGTTAACATTAGGTTTGCACCCAGTAGTTTGGTGTAAAATTGAAATGTATACTCTTGTTAATGTCAAAGCATTGCATGCCCTGAGAAAATAACTTTTTTGTCTTGCTCAGCACAGGCATGAAACCAGTTTTAAACAACTCAGAATCATGTGGAAAGTTAACTTAAACTGTTAACATTAGGTTTGCACACAGTAGTTTGGTGTAAAATTGAAGTGTATACTATTGGTAATGTGAAAGCATGCATGTCCTGAGAAAACAACTTTTTTGTCTTGCTCAACAGAGGCATGAAATCAGTTTTTAAGTACTCAGAATCATGTTGAAAGTAAACTTAAGGTGTTTCCATTAGGTTTCCACACAGTAGTTTGGTGTAAGATTGAAATGTATACGCTTGGTAATGTCAAAGCGTTGTATGCCCTGAGAAAACAACTTTTTTGTCTTGCTCTGCAGAAGCATGAAACCAGTTTTAAACATCTCATAATCATGTGGAAAGTTAACTTAAACTGTTAACATTAGGTTTGCACACAGTAGTTTGGTGTAAAATTGAAGTGTATACTATTGGTAATGTCAAAGCATGCATGCCCTGAGAAAATAACTTTTTTGTCTTGCTCAGCACAGGCATGAAACCAGTTTTAAACAACTCAGAATCATGTGGAAAGTTAACTTAAACTGATAACATTAGGTTTGCACACAGTAGTTTGGTGTAAAATTGAAGTCTATACTATTGGTAATGTCAAAGCATGCATGTCCTGAGAAAACAACTTTTTTGTCTTGCTCAACAGAGGCATGAAATCAGTTTTTAAGAACTCAGAATCATGTGGAAAGTTAACTTAAGGTGTTTCCATTAGGTTTCCACACAGTAGTTTGGTGTAACATTGAAATGTATACTATTGGTAATGTCAAAGCATTGCTTGCCCTGAGAAAACAACTTTTTTGTCTTGCTCAACAGAAGCATGAAACAGGTTTTAAACAACTCAGAATCATTTGGGAAGTAGATTTAAGGTGTTTGCATTAGGTTAACACACAGTAGTTTGGTGTAAAATTTAAATGTATACTATTGGAAATGTCATAGCATTATATGCCCTGAGAAAATAACTTTTTTGTCTTGCTCAGCAGAGGCATGAAACCAGTTTTAAACAACTCAGAATCATGTGGAAAGTTAACTTAAACTGTTAACATTAGGTTTGCACCCAGTAGTTTGGTGTAAAATTGAAATGTATACTATTGGTAATGTCAAAGCGTTGTATGCCCTGAGAAAACAACTTTTTTGTCTTGCTCTGCAGAAGCATGAAACCAGTTTTAAACATCTCATAATCATGTGGAAAGAAACTTAAACTGTTAACATTAGGTTTGCACACAGTAGTTTGGTGTAAAATTGAAATGTATACTCTTGTTAATGTCAAAGCATTGCATGCCCTGAGAAAATAACTTTTTTGTCTTGCTCAGCACAGGCATGGAACCAGTTTTAAACAACTCAGAATCATGTGGAAAGTTAACTTAAACTGTTAACATTAGGTTTGCACACAGTAGTTTGGTGTAAAATTGAAGTGTATACTATTGGTAATGTCAAAGCATGCATGTCCTGAGAAAACAACTTTTTTGTCTTGCTCAACAGAGGCATGAAATCAGTTTTTAAGAACTCAGAATCATGTTGAAAGTAAACTTAAGGTGTTTCCATTAGGTTTCCACACAGTAGTTTGGTGTAAGATTGAAATGTATACGCTTGGTAATGTCAAAGCGTTGTATGCCCTGAGAAAACAACTTTTTTGTCTTGCTCTGCAGAAGCATGAAACCAGTTTTAAACATCTCATAATCATGTGGAAAGTTAACTTAAACTGTTAACATTAGGTTTGCACACAGTAGTTTGGTGTAAAATTGAAGTGTATACTATTGGTAATGTCAAAGCATGCATGTCCTGAGAAAATAACTTTTTTGTCATGCTCAGCAGAGGCATGAAACCAGTTTTAAACAACTCAGAATCATCTGGAAAGTTAACCTAAACTGTTAACATTAGGTTTGCACCCAGTAGTTTGGTGTAAAATTGAAATGTATACTCTTGGTAATGTCAAAGCATTGCATGCCCTGAGAAAATAACTTTTTTGTCTTGCTCAGCACAGGCATGAAACCAGTTTTAAACAACTCAGAATCATGTGGAAAGTTAACTTAAACTGTTAACATTAGGTTTGCACACAGTAGTTTGGTGTAAAATTGAAGTGTATACTATTGGTAATGTCAAAGCATGCATGTCCTGAGAAAACAACTTTTTTGTCTTGCTCAACAGAGGCATGAAATCAGTTTTTAAGAACTCAGAATCATGTGGAAAGTTAACTTAAGGTGTTTCCATTAGGTTTCCACACAGTAGTTTGGTGTAACATTGAAATGTATACTATTGGTAATGTCAAAGCATTGCTTGCCCTGAGAAAACAACTTTTTTGTCTTGCTCAACAGAAGCATGAAGCAGGTTTTAAGCAACTCAGAATCATTTGGGAAGTAGATTTAAGGTGTTTGCATTAGGTTAACACACAGTAGTTTGGTGTAAAATTTAAATGTATACTATTGGAAATGTCATAGCATTATATGCCCTGAGAAAATAACTTTTTTGTCTTGCTCAGCAGAGGCATGAAACCAGTTTTAAACAACTCAGAATCATGTGGAAAGTTAACTTAAACTGTTAACATTAGGTTTGCACCCAGTAGTTTGGTGTAAAATTGAAATGTATACTATTGGTAATGTCAAAGCGTTGTATGCCCTGAGAAAACAAATTTTTTGTCTTGCTCTGCAGAAGCATGAAACCAGTTTTAAACATCTCATAATCATGTGGAAAGAAACTTAAACTGTTAACATTAGGTTTGCACACAGTAGTTTGGTGTAAAATTGAAATGTATACTCTTGGTAATGTCAAAGCATTGCATGCCCTGAGAAAATAACTTTTTTGTCTTGCTCAGCACAGGCATGAAACCAGTTTTAAACAACACAGAATCATGTGGAAAGTTAACTTAAACTTTTAACATTAGGTTTGCACACAGTAGTTTGGTGTAAAATTGAAGTGTATACTATTGGTAATGACAAAGCATGCATGTCCTGAGAAAACAACTTTTTTGTCTTGCTCAACAGAGGCATGAAATCAGTTTTTAAGAACTCAGAATCATTTTGAAAGTAAACTTAAGGTGTTTCCATTAGGTTTCCACACAGTAGTTTGGTGTAAGATTGAAATGTATACGCTTGGTAATGTCAAAGCGTTGTATGCCCTGAGAAAACAACTTTTTTGTCTTGCTCTGCAGAAGCATGAAACCAGTTTTAAACAACTCAGAATCATGTGGAAAGTTAACTTAAACTGTTAACATTAGGTTTGCACACAGTAGTTTGGTGTAAAATTGAAGTCTATACTATTGGTAATGTCAAAGCATGCATGTCCTGAGAAAACAACTTTTTTGTCTTGCTCAACAGAGGCATGAAATCAGTTTTTAAGAACTCAGAATCATGTGGAAAGTTAACTTAAGGTGTTTCCATTAGGTTTCCACACAGTAGTTTGGTGTAAAATTGAAATGTATACTATTGGTAATGTCAAGGCATTGTATGCCCTGAGAAAACAACTTTTTTGTCTTGCTCAACAGAGGCATGAAACATGTTTTAAACAACTCAGAATCATGTGAGAAGTTGATTTAAGGTGTTTGAATTAGGTTTGCACACAGTAGTTTGGTGTAAAATTGAGATGTATACTCTTGGTAATGTCAAAGCATTGCGTGCCCTGAGAAAATAACTTTTTTGTCTAGCTCAGCACAGGCATGAAACCAGTTTTAAACAACTCAGAATCATGTGGAAAGTTGATTTAAGGTGTCTCCATTAGGTTTCCACACAGCAGTTTGGTGTAAGATTGAAATGTATACGCTTGGTAATGTCAAAGCATTGTATGCCCTGAGAAAACAACTTTTTTGTCTTGCTCTGCAGAAGCATGAAACCAGTTTTAAACATCTCATAATCATGTGGAAAGTTAACTTAAACTGTTAACATTAGGTTTGCACACAGTAGTTTGGTGTAAAATTGAAGTGTATACTATTGGTAATGTCAAAGCATGCATGTCCTGAGAAAACAACTTTTTTGTCTTGCTCAACAGAGGCATGAAATCAGTTTTTAAGAACTCAGAATCATGTGGAAAGTTAACTGAAGGTGTTTCCATTAGGTTTCCACACAGTAGTTTGGTGTAACATTGAAATGTATACTATTGGTAATGTCAAAGCATTGCTTGCCCTGAGAAAACAACTTTTTTGTCTTGCTCAACAGAAGCATGAAACAGGTTTTAAACAACTCAGAATCATTTGGGAAGTAGATTTAAGGTGTTTGCATTAGGTTAACACACAGTAGTTTGGTGTAAAATTTAAATGTATACTATTGGAAATGTCATAGCATTATATGCCCTGAGAAAATAACTTTTTTGTCTTGCTCAGCAGAGGCATGAAACCAGTTTTAAACAACTCAGAATCATGTGGAAAGTTAACTTAAACTGTTAACATTAGGTTTGCACCCAGTAGTTTGGTGTAAAATTGAAATGTATACTCTTGTTAATGTCAAAGCATTGCATGCCCTGAGAAAATAACTTTTTTGTCTTGCTCAGCACAGGCATGAAACCAGTTTTAAACAACTCAGAATCATGTGGAAAGTTAACTTAAACTGTTAACATTAGGTTTGCACACAGTAGTTTGGTGTAAAATTGAAGTGTATACTATTGGTAATGTGAAAGCATGCATGTCCTGAGAAAACAACTTTTTTGTCTTGCTCAACAGAGGCATGAAATCAGTTTTTAAGTACTCAGAATCATGTTGAAAGTAAACTTAAGGTGTTTCCATTAGGTTTCCACACAGTAGTTTGGTGTAAGATTGAAATGTATACGCTTGGTAATGTCAAAGCGTTGTATGCCCTGAGAAAACAACTTTTTTGTCTTGCTCTGCAGAAGCATGAAACCAGTTTTAAACATCTCATAATCATGTGGAAAGTTAACTTAAACTGTTAACATTAGGTTTGCACACAGTAGTTTGGTGTAAAATTGAAGTGTATACTATTGGTAATGTCAAAGCATGCATGCCCTGAGAAAATAACTTTTTTGTCTTGCTCAGCACAGGCATGAAACCAGTTTTAAACAACTCAGAATCATGTGGAAAGTTAACTTAAACTGATAACATTAGGTTTGCACACAGTAGTTTGGTGTAAAATTGAAGTCTATACTATTGGTAATGTCAAAGCATGCATGTCCTGAGAAAACAACTTTTTTGTCTTGCTCAACAGAGGCATGAAATCAGTTTTTAAGAACTCAGAATCATGTGGAAAGTTAACTTAAGGTGTTTCCATTAGGTTTCCACACAGTAGTTTGGTGTAACATTGAAATGTATACTATTGGTAATGTCAAAGCATTGCTTGCCCTGAGAAAACAACTTTTTTGTCTTGCTCAACAGAAGCATGAAACAGGTTTTAAACAACTCAGAATCATTTGGGAAGTAGATTTAAGGTGTTTGCATTAGGTTAACACACAGTAGTTTGGTGTAAAATTTAAATGTATACTATTGGAAATGTCATAGCATTATATGCCCTGAGAAAATAACTTTTTTGTCTTGCTCAGCAGAGGCATGAAACCAGTTTTAAACAACTCAGAATCATGTGGAAAGTTAACTTAAACTGTTAACATTAGGTTTGCACCCAGTAGTTTGGTGTAAAATTGAAATGTATACTATTGGTAATGTCAAAGCGTTGTATGCCCTGAGAAAACAACTTTTTTGTCTTGCTCTGCAGAAGCATGAAACCAGTTTTAAACATCTCATAATCATGTGGAAAGAAACTTAAACTGTTAACATTAGGTTTGCACACAGTAGTTTGGTGTAAAATTGAAATGTATACTCTTGTTAATGTCAAAGCATTGCATGCCCTGAGAAAATAACTTTTTTGTCTTGCTCAGCACAGGCATGAAACCAGTTTTAAACAACTCAGAATCATGTGGAAAGTTAACTTAAACTGTTAACATTAGGTTTGCACACAGTAGTTTGGTGTAAAATTGAAGTGTATACTATTGGTAATGTCAAAGCATGCATGTCCTGAGAAAACAACTTTTTTGTCTTGCTCAACAGAGGCATGAAATCAGTTTTTAAGAACTCAGAATCATGTTGAAAGTAAACTTAAGGTGTTTCCATTAGGTTTCCACACAGTAGTTTGGTGTAAGATTGAAATGTATACGCTTGGTAATGTCAAAGCGTTGTATGCCCTGAGAAAACAACTTTTTTGTCTTGCTCTGCAGAAGCATGAAACCAGTTTTAAACATCTCATAATCATGTGGAAAGTTAACTTAAACTGTTAACATTAGGTTTGCACACAGTAGTTTGGTGTAAAATTGAAGTGTATACTATTGGTAATGTCAAAGCATGCATGTCCTGAGAAAATAACTTTTTTGTCTTGCTCAGCAGAGGCATGAAACCAGTTTTAAACAACTCAGAATCATCTGGAAAGTTAACCTAAACTGTTAACATTAGGTTTGCACCCAGTAGTTTGGTGTAAAATTGAAATGTATACTCTTGGTAATGTCAAAGCATTGCATGCCCTGAGAAAATAACTTTTTTGTCTTGCTCAGCACAGGCATGAAACCAGTTTTAAACAACTCAGAATCATGTGGAAAGTTAACTTAAACTGTTAACATTAGGTTTGCACACAGTAGTTTGGTGTAAAATTGAAGTGTATACTATTGGTAATGTCAAAGCATGCATGTCCTGAGAAAACAACTTTTTTGTCTTGCTCAACAGAGGCATGAAATCAGTTTTTAAGAACTCAGAATCATGTGGAAAGTTAACTTAAGGTGTTTCCATTAGGTTTCCACACAGTAGTTTGGTGTAACATTGAAATGTATAGTATTGGTAATGTCAAAGCATTGCTTGCCCTGAGAAAACAACTTTTTTGTCTTGCTCAACAGAAGCATGAAACAGGTTTTAAGCAACTCAGAATCATTTGGGAAGTAGATTTAAGGTGTTTGCATTAGGTTAACACACAGTAGTTTGGTGTAAAATTTAAATGTATACTATTGGAAATGTCATAGCATTATATGCCCTGAGAAAATAACTTTTTTGTCTTGCTCAGCAGAGGCATGAAACCAGTTTTAAAGAACTCAGAATCATGTGGAAAGTTAACTTAAACTGTTAACATTAGGTTTGCACCCAGTAGTTTGGTGTAAAATTGAAATGTATACTATTGGTAATGTCAAAGCGTTGTATGCCCTGAGAAAACAAATTTTTTGTCTTGCTCTGCAGAAGCATGAAACCAGTTTTAAACATCTCATAATCATGTGGAAAGAAACTTAAACTGTTAACATTAGGTTTGCACACAGTAGTTTGGTGTAAAATTGAAATGTATACTCTTGGTAATGTCAAAGCATTGCATGCCCTGAGAAAATAACTTTTTTGTCTTGCTCAGCACAGGCATGAAACCAGTTTTAAACAACTCAGAATCATGTGGAAAGTTAACTTAAACTTTTAACATTAGGTTTGCACACAGTAGTTTGGTGTAAAATTGAAGTGTATACTATTGGTAATGACAAAGCATGCATGTCCTGAGAAAACAACTTTTTTGTCTTGCTCAACAGAGGCATGAAATCAGTTTTTAAGAACTCAGAATCATTTTGAAAGTAAACTTAAGGTGTTTCCATTAGGTTTCCACACAGTAGTTTGGTGTAAGATTGAAATGTATACGCTTGGTAATGTCAAAGCGTTGTATGCCCTGAGAAAACAACTTTTTTGTCTTGCTCTGCAGAAGCATGAAACCAGTTTTAAACAACTCAGAATCATGTGGAAAGTTAACTTAAACTGTTAACATTAGGTTTGCACACAGTAGTTTGGTGTAAAATTGAAGTCTATACTATTGGTAATGTCAAAGCATGCATGTCCTGAGAAAACAACTTTTTTGTCTTGCTCAACAGAGGCATGAAATCAGTTTTTAAGAACTCAGAATCATGTGGAAAGTTAACTTAAGGTGTTTCCATTAGGTTTCCACACAGTAGTTTGGTGTAAAATTGAAATGTATACTATTGGTAATGTCAAGGCATTGTATGCCCTGAGAAAACAACTTTTTTGTCTTGCTCAACAGAGGCATGAAACATGTTTTAAACAACTCAGAATCATGTGAGAAGTTGATTTAAGGTGTTTGAATTAGGTTTGCACACAGTAGTTTGGTGTAAAATTGAGATGTATACTCTTGGTAATGTCAAAGCATTGCGTGCCCTGAGAAAATAACTTTTTTGTCTAGCTCAGCACAGGCATGAAACCAGTTTTAAACAACTCAGAATCATGTGGAAAGTTGATTTAAGGTGTCTCCATTAGGTTTCCACACAGCAGTTTGGTGTAAGATTGAAATGTATACGCTTGGTAATGTCAAAGCGTTGTATGCCCTGAGAAAACAACTTTTTTGTCTTGCTCTGCAGAAGCATGAAACCAGTTTTAAACATCTCATAATCATGTGGAAAGTTAACTTAAACTGTTAACATTAGGTTTGCACACAGTAGTTTGGTGTAAAATTGAAGTGTATACTATTGGTAATGTCAAAGCATGCATGTCCTGAGAAAACAACTTTTTTGTCTTGCTCAACAGAGGCATGAAATCAGTTTTTAAGAACTCAGAATCATGTGGAAAGTTAACTGAAGGTGTTTCCATTAGGTTTCCACACAGTAGTTTGGTGTAACATTGAAATGTATACTATTGGTAATGTCAAAGCATTGCTTGCCCTGAGAAAACAACTTTTTTGTCTTGCTCAACAGAAGCATGAAACAGGTTTTAAACAACTCAGAATCATTTGGGAAGTAGATTTAAGGTGTTTGCATTAGGTTAACACACAGTAGTTTGGTGTAAAATTTAAATGTATACTATTGGAAATGTCATAGCATTATATGCCCTGAGAAAATAACTTTTTTGTCTTGCTCAGCAGAGGCATGAAACCAGTTTTAAACAACTCAGAATCATGTGGAAAGTTAACTTAAACTGTTAACATTAGGTTTGCACCCAGTAGTTTGGTGTAAAATTGAAATGTATACTCTTGTTAATGTCAAAGCATTGCATGCCCTGAGAAAATAACTTTTTTGTCTTGCTCAGCACAGGCATGAAACCAGTTTTAAACAACTCAGAATCATGTGGAAAGTTAACTTAAACTGTTAACATTAGGTTTGCACACAGTAGTTTGGTGTAAAATTGAAGTGTATACTATTGGTAATGTGAAAGCATGCATGTCCTGAGAAAACAACTTTTTTGTCTTGCTCAACAGAGGCATGAAATCAGTTTTTAAGTACTCAGAATCATGTTGAAAGTAAACTTAAGGTGTTTCCATTAGGTTTCCACACAGTAGTTTGGTGTAAGATTGAAATGTATACGCTTGGTAATGTCAAAGCGTTGTATGCCCTGAGAAAACAACTTTTTTGTCTTGCTCTGCAGAAGCATGAAACCAGTTTTAAACATCTCATAATCATGTGGAAAGTTAACTTAAACTGTTAACATTAGGTTTGCACACAGTAGTTTGGTGTAAAATTGAAGTGTATACTATTGGTAATGTCAAAGCATGCATGCCCTGAGAAAATAACTTTTTTGTCTTGCTCAGCACAGGCATGAAACCAGTTTTAAACAACTCAGAATCATGTGGAAAGTTAACTTAAACTGATAACATTAGGTTTGCACACAGTAGTTTGGTGTAAAATTGAAGTCTATACTATTGGTAATGTCAAAGCATGCATGTCCTGAGAAAACAACTTTTTTGTCTTGCTCAACAGAGGCATGAAATCAGTATTTAAGAACTCAGAATCATGTGGAAAGTTAACTTAAGGTGTTTCCATTAGGTTTCCACACAGTAGTTTGGTGTAACATTGAAATGTATACTATTGGTAATGTCAAAGCATTGCTTGCCCTGAGAAAACAACTTTTTTGTCTTGCTCAACAGAAGCATGAAACAGGTTTTAAACAACTCAGAATCATTTGGGAAGTAGATTTAAGGTGTTTGCATTAGGTTAACACACAGTAGTTTGGTGTAAAATTTAAATGTATACTATTGGAAATGTCATAGCATTATATGCCCTGAGAAAATAACTTTTTTGTCTTGCTCAGCAGAGGCATGAAACCAGTTTTAAACAACTCAGAATCATGTGGAAAGTTAACTTAAACTGTTAACATTAGGTTTGCACACAGTAGTTTGGTGTAAAATTGAAATGTATACTCTTGGTAATGTCAAAGCATTGCATGCCCTGAGAAAATAACTTTTTTGTCTTGCTCAGCACAGGCATGAAACCAGTTTTAAACAACTCAGAATCATGTGGAAAGTTAACTTAAACTGTTAACATTAGGTTTGCACACAGTAGTTTGGTGTAAAATTGAAGTGTATACTATTGGTAATGACAAAGCATGCATGTCCTGAGAAAACAACTTTTTTGTCTTGCTCAACAGAGGCATGAAATCAGTTTTTAAGAACTCAGAATCATTTTGAAAGTAAACTTAAGGTGTTTCCATTAGGTTTCCACACAGTAGTTTGGTGTAAGATTGAAATGTATACGCTTGGTAATGTCAAAGCGTTGTATGCCCTGAGAAAACAACTTTTTTGTCTTGCTCTGCAGAAGCATGAAACCAGTTTTAAACATCTCATAATCATGTGGAAAGTTAACTTAAACTGTTAACATTAGGTTTGCACACAGTAGTTTGGTGTAAAATTGAAGTGTATACTATTGGTAATGTCAAAGCATGCATGTCCTGAGAAAATAACTTTTTTGTCTTGCTCAGCAGAGGCATGAAACCAGTTTTAAACAACTCAGAATCATCTGGAAAGTTAACCTAAACTGTTAACATTAGGTTTGCACCCAGTAGTTTGGTGTAAAATTGAAATGTATACTCTTGGTAATGTCAATGCATTGCATGCCCTGAGAAAATAACTTTTTTGTCTTGCTCAGCACAGGCATGAAACCAGTTTTAAACAACTCAGAATCATGTGGAAAGTTAACTTAAACTGTTAACATTAGGTTTGCACACAGTAGTTTGGTGTAAAATTGAAGTCTATACTATTGGTAATGTCAAAGCATGCATGTCCTGAGAAAACAACTTTTTTGTCTTGCTCAACAGAGGCATGAAATCAGTTTTTAAGAACTCAGAATCATGTGGAAAGTTAACTTAAGGTGTTTCCATTAGGTTTCCACACAGTAGTTTGGTGTAAAATTGAAATGTATACTATTGGTAATGTCAAGGCATTGTATGCCCTGAGAAAACAACTTTTTTGTCTTGCTCAACAGAGGCATGAAACATGTTTTAAACAACTCAGAATCATGTGAGAAGTTGATTTAAGGTGTTTGAATTAGGTTTGCACACAGTAGTTTGGTGTAAAATTGAGATGTATACTCTTGGTAATGTCAAAGCATTGCGTGCCCTGAGAAAATAACTTTTTTGTCTAGCTCAGCACAGGCATGAAACCAGTTTTAAACAACTCAGAATCATGTGGAAAGTTGATTTAAGGTGTCTCCATTAGGTTTCCACACAGCAGTTTGGTGTAAGATTGAAATGTATACGCTTGGTAATGTCAAAGCATTGTATGCCCTGAGAAAACAACTTTTTTGTCTTGCTCTGCAGAAGCATGAAACCAGTTTTAAACATCTCATAATCATGTGGAAAGTTAACTTAAACTGTTAACATTAGGTTTGCACACAGTAGTTTGGTGTAAAATTGAAGTGTATACTATTGGTAATGTCAAAGCATGCATGTCCTGAGAAAACAACTTTTTTGTCTTGCTCAACAGAGGCATGAAATCAGTTTTTAAGAACTCAGAATCATGTGGAAAGTTAACTTAAGGTGTTTCCATTAGGTTTCCACACAGTAGTTTGGTGTAACATTGAAATGTATAGTATTGGTAATGTCAAAGCATTGCTTGCCCTGAGAAAACAACTTTTTTGTCTTGCTCAACAGAAGCATGAAACAGGTTTTAAACAACTCAGAATCATTTGGGAAGTAGATTTAAGGTGTTTGCATTAGGTTAACACACAGTAGTTTGGTGTAAAATTTAAATGTATACTATTGGAAATGTCATAGCATTATATGCCCTGAGAAAATAACTTTTTTGTCTTGCTGAGCAGAGGCATGAAACCAGTTTTAAACAACTCAGAATCATGTGGAAAGTTAACTTAAACTGTTAACATTAGGTTTGCACCCAGTAGTTTGGTGTAAAATTGAAATGTATACTATTGGTAATGTCAAAGCGTTGTATGCCCTGAGAAAACAACTTTTTTGTCTTGCTCTGCAGAAGCATGAAACCAGTTTTAAACATCTCATAATCATGTGGAAAGAAACTTAAACTGTTAACATTAGGTTTGCACACAGTAGTTTGGTGTAAAATTGAAATGTATACTCTTGGTAATGTCAAAGCATTGCATGCCCTGAGAAAATAACTTTTTTGTCTTGCTCAGCACAGGCATGAAACCAGTTTTAAACAACTCAGAATCATGTGGAAAGTTAACTTAAACTGTTAACATTAGGTTTGCACACAGTAGTTTGGTGTAAAATTGAAGTGTATACTATTGGTAATGACAAAGCATGCATGTCCTGAGAAAACAACTTTTTTGTCTTGCTCAACAGAGGCATGAAATCAGTTTTTAAGAACTCAGAATCATTTTGAAAGTAAACTTAAGGTGTTTCCATTAGGTTTCCACACAGTAGTTTGGTGTAAGATTGAAATGTATACGCTTGGTAATGTCAAAGCGTTGTATGCCCTGAGAAAACAACTTTTTTGTCTTGCTCTGCAGAAGCATGAAACCAGTTTTAAACATTTCATAATCATGTGGAAAGTTAACTTAAACTGTTAACATTAGGTTTGCACACAGTAGTTTGGTGTAAAATTGAAGTGTATACTATTGGTAATGTCAAAGCATGCATGTCCTGAGAAAATAACTTTTTTGTCTTGCTCAGCAGAGGCATGAAACCAGTTTTAAACAACTCAGAATCATCTGGAAAGTTAACCTAAACTGTTAACATTAGGTTTGCACCCAGTAGTTTGGTGTAAAATTGAAATGTATACTCTTGGTAATGTCAAAGCATTGCATGCCCTGAGAAAATAACTTTTTTGTCTTGCTCTGCAGAAGCATGAAACCAGTTTTAAACATTTCATAATCATGTGGAAAGTTAACTTAAACTGTTAACATTAGGTTTGCACACAGTAGTTTGGTGTAAAATTGAAGTGTATACTATTGGTAATGTCAAAGCATGCATGTCCTGAGAAAATAACTTTTTTGTCTTGCTCAGCAGAGGCATGAAACCAGTTTTAAACAACTCAGAATCATCTGGAAAGTTAACCTAAACTGTTAACATTAGGTTTGCACCCAGTAGTTTGGTGTAAAATTGAAATGTATACTCTTGGTAATGTCAAAGCATTGCATGCCCTGAGAAAATAACTTTTTTGTCTTGCTCAGCACAGGCATGAAACCAGTTTTAAACAACTCAGAATCATGTGGAAAGTTAACTTAAACTGTTAACATTAGGTTTGCACACAGTAGTTTGGTGTAAAATTGAAGTCTATACTATTGGTAATGTCAAAGCATGCATGTCCTGAGAAAACAACTTTTTTGGCTTGCTCAACAGAGGCATGAAATCAGTTTTTAAGAACTCAGAATCATGTGGAAAGTTAACTTAAGGTGTTTCCATTAGGTTTCCACACAGTAGTTTGGTGTAAAATTGAAATGTATACTATTGGTAATGTCAAGGCATTGTATGCCCTGAGAAAACAACTTTTTTGTCTTGCTCAACAGAGGCATGAAACATGTTTTAAACAACTCAGAATCATGTGAGAAGTTGATTTAAGGTGTTTGAATTAGGTTTGCACACAGTAGTTTGGTGTAAAATTGAGATGTATACTCTTGGTAATGTCAAAGCATTGCGTGCCCTGAGAAAATAACTTTTTTGTCTAGCTCAGCACAGGCATGAAACCAGTTTTAAACAACTCAGAATCATGTGGAAAGTTGATTTAAGGTGTCTCCATTAGGTTTCCACACAGCAGTTTGGTGTAAGATTGAAATGTATACGCTTGGTAATGTCAAAGCGTTGTATGCCCTGAGAAAACAACTTTTTTGTCTTGCTCTGCAGAAGCATGAAACCAGTTTTAAACATCTCATAATCATGTGGAAAGTTAACTTAAACTGTTAACATTAGGTTTGCACACAGTAGTTTGGTGTAAAATTGAAGTGTATACTATTGGTAATGTCAAAGCATGCATGTCCTGAGAAAACAACTTTTTTGTCTTGCTCAACAGAGGCATGAAATCAGTTTTTAAGAACTCAGAATCATGTGGAAAGTTAACTGAAGGTGTTTCCATTAGGTTTCCACACAGTAGTTTGGTGTAACATTGAAATGTATACTATTGGTAATGTCAAAGCATTGCTTGCCCTGAGAAAACAACTTTTTTGTCTTGCTCAACAGAAGCATGAAACAGGTTTTAAACAACTCAGAATCATTTGGGAAGTAGATTTAAGGTGTTTGCATTAGGTTAACACACAGTAGTTTGGTGTAAAATTTAAATGTATACTATTGGAAATGTCATAGCATTATATGCCCTGAGAAAATAACTTTTTTGTCTTGCTCAGCAGAGGCATGAAACCAGTTTTAAACAACTCAGAATCCTGTGGAAAGTTAACTTAAACTGTTAACATTAGGTTTGCACCCAGTAGTTTGGTGTAAAATTGAAATCTATACTATTGGTAATGTCAAAGCTTTGTATGCCCTGAGAAAACAACTTTTTTGTCTTGCTCTGCAGAAGCATGAAACCAGTTTTAAACATCTCATAATCATGTGGAAAGAAACTTAAACTGTTAACATTAGGTTTGCACAGAGTAGTTTGGTGTAAAATTGAAATGTATACTCTTGTTAATGTCAAAGCATTGCATGCCCTGAGAAAATAACTTTTTTGTCTTGCTCAGCACAGGCATGAAACCAGTTTTAAACAACTCAGAATCATGTGGAAAGTTAACTTAAACTGTTAACATTAGGTTTGCACACAGTAGTTTGGTGTAAAATTGAAGTGTATACTATTGGTAATGTCAAAGCATGCATGTCCTGAGAAAACAACTTTTTTGTCTTGCTCAACAGAGGCATGAAATCAGTTTTTAAGAACTCAGAATCATGTTGAAAGTAAACTTAAGGTGTTTCCATTAGGTTTCCACACAGTAGTTTGGTGTAAGATTGAAATGTATACGCTTGGTAATGTCAAAGCGTTGTATGCCCTGAGAAAACAACTTTTTTGTCTTGCTCTGCAGAAGCATGAAACCAGTTTTAAACATCTCATAATCATGTGGAAAGTTAACTTAAACTGTTAACATTAGGTTTGCACACAGTAGTTTGGTGTAAAATTGAAGTGTATACTATTGGTAATGTCAAAGCATGCATGTCCTGAGAAAATAACTTTTTTGTCTTGCTCAGCAGAGGCATGAAACCAGTTTTAAACAACTCAGAATCATCTGGAAAGTTAACCTAAACTGTTAACATTAGGTTTGCACCCAGTAGTTTGGTGTAAAATTGAAATGTATACTCTTGGTAATGTCAAAGCATTGCATGCCCTGAGAAAATAACTTTTTTGTCTTGCTCAGCACAGGCATGAAACCAGTTTTAAACAACTCAGAATCATGTGGAAAGTTAACTTAAACTGATAACATTAGGTTTGCACACAGTAGTTTGGTGTAAAATTGAAGTGTATACTATTGGTAATGTCAAAGCATGCATGTCCTGAGAAAACAACTTTTTTGTCTTGCTCAACAGAGGCATGAAATCAGTTTTTAAGAACTCAGAATCATGTGGAAAGTTAACTTAAGGTGTTTCCATTAGGTTTCCACACAGTAGTTTGGTGTAACATTGAAATGTATAGTATTGGTAATGTCAAAGCATTGCTTGCCCTGAGAAAACAACTTTTTTGTCTTGCTCAACAGAAGCATGAAACAGGTTTTAAACAACTCAGAATCATTTGGGAAGTAGATTTAAGGTGTTTGCATTAGGTTAACACACAGTAGTTTGGTGTAAAATTTAAATGTATACTATTGGAAATGTCATAGCATTATATGCCCTGAGAAAATAACTTTTTTGTCTTGCTCAGCAGAGGCATGAAACCAGTTTTAAACAACTCAGAATCATGTGGAAAGTTAACTTAAACTGTTAACATTAGGTTTGCACACAGTAGTTTGGTGTAAAATTGAAATGTATACTCTTGGTAATGTCAAAGCATTGCATGCCCTGAGAAAATAACTTTTTTGTCTTGCTCAGCACAGGCATGAAACCAGTTTTAAACAACTCAGAATCATGTGGAAAGTTAACTTAAACTGTTAACATTAGGTTTGCACACAGTAGTTTGGTGTAAAATTGAAGTGTATACTATTGGTAATGACAAAGCATGCATGTCCTGAGAAAACAACTTTTTTGTCTTGCTCAACAGAGGCATGAAATCAGTTTTTAAGAACTCAGAATCATTTTGAAAGTAAACTTAAGGTGTTTCCATTAGGTTTCCACACAGTAGTTTGGTGTAAGATTGAAATGTATACGCTTGGTAATGTCAAAGCGTTGTATGCCCTGAGAAAACAACTTTTTTGTCTTGCTCTGCAGAAGCATGAAACCAGTTTTAAACATCTCATAATCATGTGGAAAGTTAACTTAAACTGTTAACATTAGGTTTGCACACAGTAGTTTGGTGTAAAATTGAAGTGTATACTATTGGTAATGTCAAAGCATGCATGTCCTGAGAAAATAACTTTTTTGTCTTGCTCAGCAGAGGCATGAAACCAGTTTTAAACAACTCAGAATCATCTGGAAAGTTAACCTAAACTGTTAACATTAGGTTTGCACCCAGTAGTTTGGTGTAAAATTGAAATGTATACTCTTGGTAATGTCAATGCATTGCATGCCCTGAGAAAATAACTTTTTTGTCTTGCTCTGCAGAAGCATGAAACCAGTTTTAAACATCTCATAATCATGTGGAAAGTTAACTTAAACTGTTAACATTAGGTTTGCACACAGTAGTTTGGTGTAAAATTGAAGTGTATACTATTGGTAATGTCAAAGCATGCATGTCCTGAGAAAACAACTTTTTTGTCTTGCTCAACAGAGGCATGAAATCAGTTTTTAAGAACTCAGAATCATGTGGAAAGTTAACTGAAGGTGTTTCCATTAGGTTTCCACACAGTAGTTTGGTGTAACATTGAAATGTATACTATTGGTAATGTCAAAGCATTGCTTGCCCTGAGAAAACAACTTTTTTGTCTTGCTCAACAGAAGCATGAAACAGGTTTTAAACAACTCAGAATCATTTGGGAAGTAGATTTAAGGTGTTTGCATTAGGTTAACACACAGTAGTTTGGTGTAAAATTTAAATGTATACTATTGGAAATGTCATAGCATTATATGCCCTGAGAAAATAACTTTTTTGTCTTGCTCAGCAGAGGCATGAAACCAGTTTTAAACAACTCAGAATCCTGTGGAAAGTTAACTTAAACTGTTAACATTAGGTTTGCACCCAGTAGTTTGGTGTAAAATTGAAATCTATACTATTGGTAATGTCAAAGCGTTGTATGCCCTGAGAAAACAACTTTTTTGTCTTGCTCTGCAGAAGCATGAAACCAGTTTTAAACATCTCATAATCATGTGGAAAGAAACTTAAACTGTTAACATTAGGTTTGCACACAGTAGTTTGGTGTAAAATTGAAATGTATACTCTTGTTAATGTCAAAGCATTGCATGCCCTGAGAAAATAACTTTTTTGTCTTGCTCAGCACAGGCATGAAACCAGTTTTAAACAACTCAGAATCATGTGGAAAGTTAACTTAAACTGTTAACATTAGGTTTGCACACAGTAGTTTGGTGTAAAATTGAAGTGTATACTATTGGTAATGTCAAAGCATGCATGTCCTGAGAAAACAACTTTTTTGTCTTGCTCAACAGAGGCATGAAATCAGTTTTTAAGAACTCAGAATCATGTTGAAAGTAAACTTAAGGTGTTTCCATTAGGTTTCCACACAGTAGTTTGGTGTAAGATTGAAATGTATACGCTTGGTAATGTCAAAGCGTTGTATGCCCTGAGAAAACAACTTTTTTGTCTTGCTCTGCAGAAGCATGAAACCAGTTTTAAACATCTCATAATCATGTGGAAAGTTAACTTAAACTGTTAACATTAGGTTTGCACACAGTAGTTTGGTGTAAAATTGAAGTGTATACTATTGGTAATGTCAAAGCATGCATGTCCTGAGAAAATAACTTTTTTGTCTTGCTCAGCAGAGGCATGAAACCAGTTTTAAACAACTCAGAATCATCTGGAAAGTTAACCTAAACTGTTAACATTAGGTTTGCACCCAGTAGTTTGGTGTAAAATTGAAATGTATACTCTTGGTAATGTCAAAGCATTGCATGCCCTGAGAAAATAACTTTTTTGTCTTGCTCAGCACAGGCATGAAACCAGTTTTAAACAACTCAGAATCATGTGGAAAGTTAACTTAAACTGATAACATTAGGTTTGCACACAGTAGTTTGATGTAAAATTGAAGTGTATACTATTGGTAATGTCAAAGCATGCATGTCCTGAGAAAACAACTTTTTTGTCTTGCTCAACAGAGGCATGAAATCAGTTTTTAAGAACTCAGAATCATGTGGAAAGTTAACTTAAGGTGTTTCCATTAGGTTTCCACACAGTAGTTTGGTGTAACATTGAAATGTATAGTATTGGTAATGTCAAAGCATTGCTTGCCCTGAGAAAACAACTTTTTTGTCTTGCTCAACAGAAGCATGAAACAGGTTTTAAACAACTCAGAATCATTTGGGAAGTAGATTTAAGGTGTTTGCATTAGGTTAACACACAGTAGTTTGGTGTAAAATTTAAATGTATACTATTGGAAATGTCATAGCATTATATGCCCTGAGAAAATAACTTTTTTGTCTTGCTCAGCAGAGGCATGAAACCAGTTTTAAACAACTCAGAATCATGTGGAAAGTTAACTTAAACTGTTAACATTAGGTTTGCACACAGTAGTTTGGTGTAAAATTGAAATGTATACTCTTGGTAATGTCAAAGCATTGCATGCCCTGAGAAAATAACTTTTTTGTCTTGCTCAGCACAGGCATGAAACCAGTTTTAAACAACTCAGAATCATGTGGAAAGTTAACTTAAACTGTTAACATTAGGTTTGCACACAGTAGTTTGGTGTAAAATTGAAGTGTATACTATTGGTAATGACAAAGCATGCATGTCCTGAGAAAACAACTTTTTTGTCTTGCTCAACAGAGGCATGAAATCAGTTTTTAAGAACTCAGAATCATTTTGAAAGTAAACTTAAGGTGTTTCCATTAGGTTTCCACACAGTAGTTTGGTGTAAGATTGAAATGTATACGCTTGGTAATGTCAAAGCGTTGTATGCCCTGAGAAAACAACTTTTTTGTCTTGCTCTGCAGAAGCATGAAACCAGTTTTAAACATCTCATAATCATGTGGAAAGTTAACTTAAACTGTTAACATTAGGTTTGCACACAGTAGTTTGGTGTAAAATTGAAGTGTATACTATTGGTAATGTCAAAGCATGCATGTCCTGAGAAAATAACTTTTTTGTCTTGCTCAGCAGAGGCATGAAACCAGTTTTAAACAACTCAGAATCATCTGGAAAGTTAACCTAAACTGTTAACATTAGGTTTGCACCCAGTAGTTTGGTGTAAAATTGAAATGTATACTCTTGGTAATGTCAATGCATTGCATGCCCTGAGAAAATAACTTTTTTGTCTTGCTCAGCACAGGCATGAAACCAGTTTTAAACAACTCAGAATCATGTGGAAAGTTAACTTAAACTGTTAACATTAGGTTTGCACACAGTAGTTTGGTGTAAAATTGAAGTCTATACTATTGGTAATGTCAAAGCATGCATGTCCTGAGAAAACAACTTTTTTGTCTTGCTCAACAGAGGCATGAAATCAGTTTTTAAGAACTCAGAATCATGTGGAAAGTTAACTTAAGGTGTTTCCATTAGGTTTCCACACAGTAGTTTGGTGTAAAATTGAAATGTATACTATTGGTAATGTCAAGGCATTGTATGCCCTGAGAAAACAACTTTTTTGTCTTGCTCAACAGAGGCATGAAACATGTTTTAAACAACTCAGAATCATGTGAGAAGCTGATTTAAGGTGTTTGAATTAGGTTTGCACACAGTAGTTTGGTGTAAAATTGAGATGTATACTCTTGGTAATGTCAAAGCATTGCGTGCCCTGAGAAAATAACTTTTTTGTCTAGCTCAGCACAGGCATGAAACCAGTTTTAAACAACTCAGAATCATGTGGAAAGTTGATTTAAGGTGTCTCCATTAGGTTTCCACACAGCAGTTTGGTGTAAGATTGAAATGTATACGCTTGGTAATGTCAAAGCATTGTATGCCCTGAGAAAACAACTTTTTTGTCTTGCTCTGCAGAAGCATGAAACCAGTTTTAAACATCTCATAATCATGTGGAAAGTTAACTTAAACTGTTAACATTAGGTTTGCACACAGTAGTTTGGTGTAAAATTGAAGTGTATACTATTGGTAATGTCAAAGCATGCATGTCCTGAGAAAACAACTTTTTTGTCTTGCTCAACAGAGGCATGAAATCAGTTTTTAAGAACTCAGAATCATGTGGAAAGTTAACTTAAGGAGTTTCCATTAGGTTTCCACACAGTAGTTTGGTGTAACATTGAAATGTATAGTATTGGTAATGTCAAAGCATTGCTTGCCCTGAGAAAACAACTTTTTTGTCTTGCTCAACAGAAGCATGAAACAGGTTTTAAACAACTCAGAATCATTTGGGAAGTAGATTTAAGGTGTTTGCATTAGGTTAACACACAGTAGTTTGGTGTAAAATTTAAATGTATACTATTGGAAATGTCATAGCATTATATGCCCTGAGAAAATAACTTTTTTGTCTTGCTCAGCAGAGGCATGAAACCAGTTTTAAACAACTCAGAATCATGTGGAAAGTTAACTTAAACTGTTAACATTAGGTTTGCACCCAGTAGTTTGGTGTAAAATTGAAATGTATACTATTGGTAATGTCAAAGCGTTGTATGCCCTGAGAAAACAACTTTTTTGTCTTGCTCTGCAGAAGCATGAAACCAGTTTTAAACATCTCATAATCATGTGGAAAGAAACTTAAACTGTTAACATTAGGTTTGCACACAGTAGTTTGGTGTAAAATTGAAATGTATACTCTTGGTAATGTCAAAGCATTGCATGCCCTGAGAAAATAACTTTTTTGTCTTGCTCAGCACAGGCATGAAACCAGTTTTAAACAACTCAGAATCATGTGGAAAGTTAACTTAAACTGTTAACATTAGGTTTGCACACAGTAGTTTGGTGTAAAATTGAAGTGTATACTATTGGTAATGACAAAGCATGCATGTCCTGAGAAAACAACTTTTTTGTCTTGCTCAACAGAGGCATGAAATCAGTTTTTAAGAACTCAGAATCATTTTGAAAGTAAACTTAAGGTGTTTCCATTAGGTTTCCACACAGTAGTTTGGTGTAAGATTGAAATGTATACGCTTGGTAATGTCAAAGCGTTGTATGCCCTGAGAAAACAACTTTTTTGTCTTGCTCTGCAGAAGCATGAAACCAGTTTTAAACATCTCATAATCATGTGGAAAGTTAACTTAAACTGTTAACATTAGGTTTGCACACAGTAGTTTGGTGTAAAATTGAAGTGTATACTATTGGTAATGTCAAAGCATGCATGTCCTGAGAAAATAACTTTTTTGTCTTGCTCAGCAGAGGCATGAAACCAGTTTTAAACAACTCAGAATCATCTGGAAAGTTAACCTAAACTGTTAACATTAGGTTTGCACCCAGTAGTTTGGTGTAAAATTGAAATGTATACTCTTGGTAATGTCAAAGCATTGCATGCCCTGAGAAAATAACTTTTTTGTCTTGCTCAGCACAGGCATGAAACCAGTTTTAAACAACTCAGAATCATGTGGAAAGTTAACTTAAACTGTTAACATTAGGTTTGCACACAGTAGTTTGGTGTAAAATTGAAGTCTATACTATTGGTAATGTCAAAGCATGCATGTCCTGAGAAAACAACTTTTTTGTCTTGCTCAACAGAGGCATGAAATCAGTTTTTAAGAACTCAGAATCATGTGGAAAGTTAACTTAAGGTGTTTCCATTAGGTTTCCACACAGTAGTTTGGTGTAAAATTGAAATGTATACTATTGGTAATGTCAAGGCATTGTATGCCCTGAGAAAACAACTTTTTTGTCTTGCTCAACAGAGGCATGAAACATGTTTTAAACAACTCAGAATCATGTGAGAAGTTGATTTAAGGTGTTTGAATTAGGTTTGCACACAGTAGTTTGGTGTAAAATTGAGATGTATACTCTTGGTAATGTCAAAGCATTGCGTGCCCTGAGAAAATAACTTTTTTGTCTAGCTCAGCACAGGCATGAAACCAGTTTTAAACAACTCAGAATCATGTGGAAAGTTGATTTAAGGTGTCTCCATTAGGTTTCCACACAGCAGTTTGGTGTAAGATTGAAATGTATACGCTTGGTAATGTCAAAGCGTTGTATGCCCTGAGAAAACAACTTTTTTGTCTTGCTCTGCAGAAGCATGAAACCAGTTTTAAACATCTCATAATCATGTGGAAAGTTAACTTAAACTGTTAACATTAGGTTTGCACACAGTAGTTTGGTGTAAAATTGAAGTGTATACTATTGGTAATGTCAAAGCATGCATGTCCTGAGAAAACAACTTTTTTGTCTTGCTCAACAGAGGCATGAAATCAGTTTTTAAGAACTCAGAATCATGTGGAAAGTTAACTGAAGGTGTTTCCATTAGGTTTCCACACAGTAGTTTGGTGTAACATTGAAATGTATACTATTGGTAATGTCAAAGCATTGCTTGCCCTGAGAAAACAACTTTTTTGTCTTGCTCAACAGAAGCATGAAACAGGTTTTAAACAACTCAGAATCATTTGGGAAGTAGATTTAAGGTGTTTGCATTAGGTTAACACACAGTAGTTTGGTGTAAAATTTAAATGTATACTATTGGAAATGTCATAGCATTATATGCCCTGAGAAAATAACTTTTTTGTCTTGCTCAGCAGAGGCATGAAACCAGTTTTAAACAACTCAGAATCCTGTGGAAAGTTAACTTAAACTGTTAACATTAGGTTTGCACCCAGTAGTTTGGTGTAAAATTGAAATCTATACTATTGGTAATGTCAAAGCGTTGTATGCCCTGAGAAAACAACTTTTTTGTCTTGCTCTGCAGAAGCATGAAACCAGTTTTAAACATCTCATAATCATGTGGAAAGAAACTTAAACTGTTAACATTAGGTTTGCACACAGTAGTTTGGTGTAAAATTGAAATGTATACTCTTGTTAATGTCAAAGCATTGCATGCCCTGAGAAAATAACTTTTTTGTCTTGCTCAGCACAGGCATGAAACCAGTTTTAAACAACTCAGAATCATGTGGAAAGTTAACTTAAACTGTTAACATTAGGTTTGCACACAGTAGTTTGGTGTAAAATTGAAGTGTATACTATTGGTAATGTCAAAGCATGCATGTCCTGAGAAAACAACTTTTTTGTCTTGCTCAACAGAGGCATGAAATCAGTTTTTAAGAACTCAGAATCATGTTGAAAGTAAACTTAAGGTGTTTCCATTAGGTTTCCACACAGTAGTTTGGTGTAAGATTGAAATGTATACGCTTGGTAATGTCAAAGCGTTGTATGCCCTGAGAAAACAACTTTTTTGTCTTGCTCTGCAGAAGCATGAAACCAGTTTTAAACATCTCATAATCATGTGGAAAGTTAACTTAAACTGTTAACATTAGGTTTGCACACAGTAGTTTGGTGTAAAATTGAAGTGTATACTATTGGTAATGTCAAAGCATGCATGTCCTGAGAAAATAACTTTTTTGTCTTGCTCAGCAGAGGCATGAAACCAGTTTTAAACAACTCAGAATCATCTGGAAAGTTAACCTAAACTGTTAACATTAGGTTTGCACCCAGTAGTTTGGTGTAAAATTGAAATGTATACTCTTGGTAATGTCAAAGCATTGCATGCCCTGAGAAAATAACTTTTTTGTCTTGCTCAGCACAGGCATGAAACCAGTTTTAAACAACTCAGAATCATGTGGAAAGTTAACTTAAACTGATAACATTAGGTTTGCACACAGTAGTTTGGTGTAAAATTGAAGTCTATACTATTGGTAATGTCAAAGCATGCATGTCCTGAGAAAACAACTTTTTTGTCTTGCTCAACAGAGGCATGAAATCAGTTTTTAAGAACTCAGAATCATGTGGAAAGTTAACTTAAGGTGTTTCCATTAGGTTTCCACACAGTAGTTTGGTGTAAAATTGAAATGTATACTGTTGGTAATGTCAAGGCATTGTATGCCCTGAGAAAACAACTTTTTTGTCTTGCTCAACAGAGGCATGAAACATGTTTTAAACAACTCAGAATCATGTGAGAAGTTGATTTAAGGTGTTTGAATTAGGTTTGCACACAGTAGTTTGGTGTAAAATTGAGATGTATACTCTTGGTAATGTCAAAGCATTGCGTGCCCTGAGAAAATAACTTTTTTGTCTAGCTCAGCACAGGCATGAAACCAGTTTTAAACAACTCAGAATCATGTGGAAAGTTGATTTAAGGTGTCTCCATTAGGTTTCCACACAGCAGTTTGGTGTAAGATTGAAATGTATACGCTTGGTAATGTCAAAGCATTGTATGCCCTGAGAAAACAACTTTTTTGTCTTGCTCTGCAGAAGCATTAAAACAGTTTTAAACATCTCATAATCATGTGGAAAGTTAACTTAAACTGTTAACATTAGGTTTGCACACAGTAGTTTGGTGTAAAATTGAAGTGTATACTATTGGTAATGTCAAAGCATGCATGTCCTGAGAAAACAACTTTTTTGTCTTGCTCAACAGAGGCATGAAATCAGTTTTTAAGAACTCAGAATCATGTGGAAAGTTAACTTAAGGTGTTTCCATTAGGTTTCCACACAGTAGTTTGGTGTAACATTGAAATGTATACTATTGGTAATGTCAAAGCATTGCTTGCCCTGAGAAAACAACTTTTTTGTCTTGCTCAACAGAAGCATGAAACAGGTTTTAAACAACTCAGAATCATTTGGGAAGTAGATTTAAGGTGTTTGCATTAGGTTAACACACAGTAGTTTGGTGTAAAATTTAAATGTATACTATTGGAAATGTCATAGCATTATATGCCCTGAGAAAATAACTTTTTTGTCTTGCTCAGCAGAGGCATGAAACCAGTTTTAAACAACTCAGAATCATGTGGAAAGTTAACTTAAACTGTTAACATTAGGTTTGCACCCAGTAGTTTGGTGTAAAATTGAAATGTATACTCTTGGTAATGTCAAAGCGTTGTATGCCCTGAGAAAACAACTTTTTTGTCTTGCTCTGCAGAAGCATGAAACCAGTTTTAAACATCTCATAATCATGTGGAAAGAAACTTAAACTGTTAACATTAGGTTTGCACACAGTAGTTTGGTGTAAAATTGAAATGTATACTCTTGTTAATGTCAAAGCATTGCATGCCCTGAGAAAATAACTTTTTTGTCTTGCTCAGCACAGGCATGAAACCAGTTTTAAACAACTCAGAATCATGTGGAAAGTTAACTTAAACTGTTAACATTAGGTTTGCACACAGTAGTTTGGTGTAAAATTGAAGTGTATACTATTGGTAATGTCAAAGCATGCATGTCCTGAGAAAACAACTTTTTTGTCTTGCTCAACAGAGGCATGAAATCAGTTTTTAAGAACTCAGAATCATGTTGAAAGTAAACTTAAGGTGTTTCCATTAGGTTTCCACACAGTAGTTTGGTGTAAGATTGAAATGTATACGCTTGGTAATGTCAAAGCGTTGTATGCCCTGAGAAAACAACTTTTTTGTCTTGCTCTGCAGAAGCATGAAACCAGTTTTAAACATCTCATAATCATGTGGAAAGTTAACTTAAACTGTTAACATTAGGTTTGCACACAGTAGTTTGGTGTAAAATTGAAGTGTATACTATTGGTAATGTCAAAGCATGCATGTCCTGAGAAAATAACTTTTTTGTCTTGCTCAGCAGAGGCATGAAACCAGTTTTAAACAACTCAGAATCATCTGGAAAGTTAACCTAAACTGTTAACATTAGGTTTGCACCCAGTAGTTTGGTGTAAAATTGAAATGTATACTCTTGGTAATGTCAAAGCATTGCATGCCCTGAGAAAATAACTTTTTTGTCTTGCTCAGCACAGGCATGAAACCAGTTTTAAACAACTCAGAATCATGTGGAAAGTTAACTTAAACTGTTAACATTAGGTTTGCACACAGTAGTTTGGTGTAAAATTGAAGTGTATACTATTGGTAATGTCAAAGCATGCATGTCCTGAGAAAACAACTTTTTTGTCTTGCTAAACAGAGGCATGAAATCAGTTTTTAAGAACTCAGAATCATGTGGAAAGTTAACTTAAGGTGTTTCCATTAGGTTTCCACACAGTAGTTTGGTGTAAAATTGAAATGTATACTATTGGTAATGTCAAGGCATTGTATGCCCTGAGAAAACAACTTTTTTGTCTTGCTCAACAGAGGCATGAAACATGTTTTAAACAACTCAGAATCATGTGAGAAGTTGATTTAAGGTGTTTGAATTAGGTTTGCACACAGTAGTTTGGTGTAAAATTGAGATGTATACTCTTGGTAATGTCAAAGCATTGCGTGCCCTGAGAAAATAACTTTTTTGTCTAGCTCAGCACAGGCATGAAACCAGTTTTAAACAACTCAGAATCATGTGGAAAGTTGATTTAAGGTGTCTCCATTAGGTTTCCACACAGCAGTTTGGTGTAAGATTGAAATGTATACGCTTGGTAATGTCAAAGCATTGTATGCCCTGAGAAAACAACTTTTTTGTCTTGCTCTGCAGAAGCATGAAACCAGTTTTAAACATCTCATAATCATGTGGAAAGTTAACTTAAACTGTTAACATTAGGTTTGCACACAGTAGTTTGGTGTAAAATTGAAGTGTATACTATTGGTAATGTCAAAGCATGCATGTCCTGAGAAAACAACTTTTTTGTCTTGCTCAACAGAGGCATGAAATCAGTTTTTAAGAACTCAGAATCATGTGGAAAGTTAACTTAAGGTGTTTCCATTAGGTTTCCACACAGTAGTTTGGTGTAACATTGAAATGTATAGTATTGGTAATGTCAAAGCATTGCTTGCCCTGAGAAAACAACTTTTTTGTCTTGCTCAACAGAAGCATGAAACAGGTTTTAAACAACTCAGAATCATTTGGGAAGTAGATTTAAGGTGTTTGCATTAGGTTAACACACAGTAGTTTGGTGTAAAATTTAAATGTATACTATTGGAAATGTCATAGCATTATATGCCCTGAGAAAATAACTTTTTTGTCTTGCTCAGCAGAGGCATGAAACCAGTTTTAAACAACTCAGAATCATGTGGAAAGTTAACTTAAACTGTTAACATTAGGTTTGCACCCAGTAGTTTGGTGTAAAATTGAAATGTATACTATTGGTAATGTCAAAGCGTTGTATGCCCTGAGAAAACAACTTTTTTGTCTTGCTCTGCAGAAGCATGAAACCAGTTTTAAACATCTCATAATCATGTGGAAAGAAACTTAAACTGTTAACATTAGGTTTGCACACAGTAGTTTGGTGTAAAATTGAAATGTATACTCTTGGTAATGTCAAAGCATTGCATGCCCTGAGAAAATAACTTTTTTGTCTTGCTCAGCACAGGCATGAAACCAGTTTTAAACAACTCAGAATCATGTGGAAAGTTAACTTAAACTGTTAACATTAGGTTTGCACACAGTAGTTTGGTGTAAAATTGAAGTGTATACTATTGGTAATGTCAAAGCATGCATGTCCTGAGAAAACAACTTTTTTGTCTTGCTCAACAGAGGCATGAAATCAGTTTTTAAGAACTCAGAATCATGTTGAAAGTAAACTTAAGGTGTTTCCATTAGGTTTCCACACAGTAGTTTGGTGTAAGATTGAAATGTATACGCTTGGTAATGTCAAAGCGTTGTATGCCCTGAGAAAACAACTTTTTTGTCTTGCTCTGCAGAAGCATGAAACCAGTTTTAAACATCTCATAATCATGTGGAAAGTTAACTTAAACTGTTAACATTAGGTTTGCACACAGTAGTTTGGTGTAAAATTGAAGTGTATACTCTTGGTAATGTCAAAGCATTGCATGCCCTGAGAAAATAACTTTTTTGTCTTGCTCAGCACAGGCATGAAACCAGTTTTAAACAACTCAGAATCATGTGGAAAGTTAACTTAAACTGTTAACATTAGGTTTGCACACAATAGTTTGGTGTAACATCGAAGTCTATACTATTGGTAATGTCAAAGCATGCATGTCCTGAGAAAACAACTTTTTTGTCTTGCTGAACAGAGGCATGAAATCAGTTTTTAAGAACTCAGAATCATGTGGAAAGTTAACTTAAGGTGTTTTTATTAGGTTTCCACACAGTAGTTTCGTGTAAAATTGAAATGTATACTATTGGTAATGTCAAGGCATTGTATGCCCTGAGAAAACAACTTTTTAGTCTTGCTCAACAGAGGCATGAAACATGTTTTAAACAACTCAGAATCATGTGAGAAGTTGATTTAAGGTGTCTGCATTAGGTTTCCACACAGCAGTTTGGTGTAAAATTTAAATGTATACTCTTGGAAATGTCATAGCATTATATGCCCTGAGAAAATAACTTTTTTGTCTTGCTCAGCAGAGGCATGAAACCAGTTTTAAACAACTCAGAATCATGTGGAAAGTTAACTTAAACTGTTAACATTAGGTTTGCACGCAGTAGTTTGGTGTAAAATTGAAATGTATACTATTGGTAATGTCAAAGCGTTCTATGCCCTGAGAAAACAACTTTTTTGTCTTGCTCTGCAGAAGCATGAAACCAGTTTTAAACATCTCATAATCATGTGGAAAGAAACTTAAACTGTTAACATTAGGTTTGCACACAGTAGTTTGGTGTAAAATTGAAATGATTACTCTTGGTAATGTCAAAGCATTGCATGCCCTGAGAAAATAACTTTTTTGTCTTGCTCAGCACAGGCATGAAACCAGTTTTAAACAACTCAGAATCATCTGGAAAGTTAACTTAAACTGTTAACATTAGGTTTGCACACAGTAGTTTGGTTTAAAATTGAAGTGTATACTATTGGTAATGACAAAGCATGCATGTCCTGAGAAAACAACTTTTTTGTCTTCCTCAACAGAGGCATGAAATCAGTTTTTAAGAACTCAGAATCATGTGGAAAGTTAACTTAAGGTGTTTCCATTAGGTTTACACACAGTAGTTTGGTGTAAAATTGAAATGTATACTATTGGTAATGTCAAAGCATTGTATGCCCTGAGAAAACAACTTTGTTTCTTGCTCAACAGAAGCATGAAACAGGTTTTAAACAACTCGTAATCATGTGAGAAGTTGATTTAAGGTGTTTGCATTAGGTTTGCAGAAAGTAGTTTGGTGTAAAATTGAAATATATACTCTTGGTAATGTCAAAGCATTGCATGCCCTGAGAAAATAACTTTTTTGTCTTGCTCAGCACAGGCATGAAACCAGTTTTAAACAACTCAGAATCATGTGGAAAGTTAACTTAAACTGTTAACATTAGGTTTGCACCCAGTAGTTTGGTGTAAGATTGAAATGTATACGCTTGGTAATGTCAAAGCGTTGTATGCCCTGACAAAAGAACTTTTTTGTCTTGCTCTGCAGAAGCATGAAACCAGTTTTAAACATCTCATAATCATGTGGAAAGTTAACTTAAACTGTTAACATTAGGTTTGCACACAGTAGTTTGGTGTAAAATTGAAGTGTATACTATTGGTAATGTCAAAGCATGCATGTCCTGAGAAAACAACTTTTTTGTCTTGCTCAACAGAGGCATGAAATCAGTTTTTAAGAACTCAGAATCATGTTGAAAGTAAACTTAAGGTGTTTCCATTAGGTTTCCACACAGTAGTTTGGTGTAAAATTGAAGTGTATAGTATTGGTAATGTCAAAGAATGCATGTCCTGAGAAAATAACTTTTTTGTCTTGCTCAGCAGAGGCATGAAACCAGTTTTAAACAACTCAGAATCATCTGGAAAGTTAACCTAAACTGTTAACATTAGGTTTGCACCCAGTAGTTTGGTGTAAAATTGAAATGTATACTCTTGGTAATGTCAAAGCATTGCAAGCCCTGAGAAAATAACTTTTTTGTCTTGCTCAGCACAGGCATGAAACCAGTTTTAAACAACTCAGAATCATGTGGAAAGTTAGCTTAAACTGTTAACATTAGGTTTGCACACAGTAGTTTGGTGTGAAATTGAAGTTTATACTATTGGTAATGTCAAAGCATGCATGTCCTGAGAAAACAACTTTTTTCTCTTGCTCAACAGAGGCATGAAATCAGTTTTTAAGAACTCAGAATCATGTGGAAAGTTAACTTAAGGTGTTTCCATTAGGTTTCCACACAGTAGTTTGGTGTAAAATTGAAATGTATACTATTGGTAATGTCAAGGCATTGTATGCCCTGAGAAAACAACTTTTGTTTCTTGCTCAACAGAAGCATGAAACATGTTTTAAACAACTCAGAATCATGTGAGAAGTTGATTTAAGGTGTTTGAATTAGGTTTGCACACAGTAGTTTGGTGTAAAATTGAGATGTATACTCTTGGTAATGTCAAAGCATTGCGTGCCCTGAGAAAATAACTTTTTTGTCTAGCTCAGCACAGGCATGAAACCAGTTTTAAACAACTCAGTATCATGTGGAAAGTTGATTTAAGGTGTCTCCATTAGGTTTCCGCACAGCAGTTTGGTGTAAGATTGAAATGTATACGCTTGGTAATGTCAAAGCGTTGTATGCCCTGAGAAAACAACTTTTTTGTCTTGCTCTGCAGAAGCATGAAACCAGTTTTAAACATCTCATAATCATGTGGAAAGTTAACTTAAACTGTTAACATTAGGTTTGCACACAGTAGTTTGGTGTAAAGTTGAAGTGTATACTACTGGTAATGTCAAAGCATGCATGTCCTGAGAAAACAACTTTTTTGTCTTGCTCAACAGAGGCATGAAATCAGTTTTTAAGAACTCAGAATCATGCGGAAAGTTAACTTAAGGTGTTTCCATTAGGTTTCCACACAGTAGTTTGGTGTAACATTGAAATGTATACTATTGGTAATGTCAAAGCATTGCTTGCCCTGAGAAAACAACTTTTTTGTCTTGCTCAACAGAAGCATGAAACAGGTTTTAAACAACTCAGAATCATTTGGGAAGTAGATTTAAGGTGTTTGCATTAGGTTAACACACAGTAGTTTGGTGTAAAATTTAAATGTATACTATTGGAAATGTCATAGCATTATATGCCCTGAGAAAATAACTTTTTTGTCTTGCTCAGCAGAGGCATGAAACCAGTTTTAAACAACTCAGAATCATGTGGAAAGTTAACTTAAACTGTTAACATTAGGTTTGCACAGAGTAGTTTGGTGTAAAATTGAAATGTATACTCTTGGTAATGTCAAAGCGTTGTAAGCCCTGACTAAACAACTTTTTTGTCTTGCTCTGCAGAAGCATGAAACCAGTTTTAAACATCTCATAATCATGTGGAAAGTTAACTTAAACTGTTAACATTAGGTTTGCACAGAGTAGTTTGGTGTAGAATTGAAATGTATACTATTGGTAATGACAAAGCATTGCATGCCCTGAGAAAACAACTTTTTTGTCTTGCTCAACAGAAGCATGAAACAGGTTTTAAACAACTCAGAATCATGTGGAAAGTTAACTTAAACTGTTAACATTAGGTTTGCACACAGTAGTTTCGTGTAAAATTGAAGTGTATACTATTGGTAATGTCAAAGCATGCATGTCCTGAGAAAACAACTTTTTTGTCTTGCTCAACAGAGGCATGAAATCAGTTTTTAAGAACTCAGAATCATGAGGAAAGTTAACTTAAACTGTTAACATTAGGTTTGCACCCAGTAGTTTGGTGTAAAATTGAAATGTATACTATTGGTAATGTCAAAGCGTTGTATGCCCTGAGAAAACAACTTTTTTGTCTTGCTCTGCAGAAGCATGAAACCATTTTTGAACATCTCATAATCATGTGGAAAGTTAACTTAAACTGTTAACATTAGGTTTGCACACAGTAGTTTGGTGTAAAATTGAAATGTATACTATTGGTAATGACAAAGCATTGTATGCCCTGAGAAAACAACTTTTTTGTCTTGCTCAACAGAAGCATGAAACAGGTGTTAAACAACTCAGAATCATGTTTGAAGTTGATTTAAGGTGTTTGCATTAGGTTTGCACGCAGTAGTTTGGTGTAAAATTGAAATGTATACTCTCGGAAATGTCAAAGCATTGCATGCCCTGAGAAAATAACTTTTTTGTCTTGCTCAGCACAGGGTTGAAACCAGTTTTAAACAACTCAGAATCATGTGGAAAGTTAACTTAAACTGTTAACATTAGGTTTGCACACAGTAGTTTGGTGTAAAATTGAAGTCTATAATATTGGTAATGTCAAAGCATGCATGTCCTGAGAAAACAACTTTTTTGTCTTGCTCAACAGAGGCATGAAACAGGTTTTAAACAACTCAGAATCATGTGGAAAGTTAACTTAAACTGTTAACATTAGGTTTGCACACAGTAGTTTGGTGTAAAATTGAAGTGTATATTATTGGTAATGTCAAAGCATGCATGTCCTGAGAAAACAACTTTTTTGTCTTGCTCAACAGAGGCATGAAATCAGTTTTTAAGAACTCAGAATCATGTGGAAAGTTAACTTAAACTGTTAACATTAGGTTTGCACACAGTAGTTTGGTGTAAAATTGAAATGTATACTCTTGGTAATGTCAAAGCATTGCAAGCCCTGAGAAAATAACTTTTTTGTCTTGCTCAGCACAGGCATGAAACCAGTTTTAAACAACTCAGAATCATGTGGAAAGTTAGCTTAAACTGTTAACATTAGGTTTGCACACAGTAGTTTGGTGTAAAATTGAAGTTTACACTATTGGTAATGTCAAAGCATGCATGTCCTGAGAAAACAACTATTTTCTCTTGCTCAACAGAGGCATGAAATCAGTTTTTAAGAACTCAGAATCATGTGGAAAGTTAACTTAAGGTGTTTCCATTAGGTTTCCACACAGTAGTTTGGTGTAAAATTGAAATGTATACTATTGGTAATGTCAAGGCATTGTATGCCCTGAGAAAACAACTTTTGTTTCTTGCTGAACAGAAGCATGAAACATGTTTTAAACAACTCAGAATCATGTGAGAAGTTGATTTAAGGTGTTTGAAATAGGTTTGCACACAGTAGTTTGGTGTAAAATTGAGATGTATACTCTTGGTAATGTCAAAGCATTGCGTGCCCTGAGAAAATAACTTTTTTGTCTAGCTCAGCACAGTCATGAAACCAGTTTTAAACAACTCAGAATCATGTGGAAAGTTGATTTAAGGTGTCTCCATTAGGTTTCCACACAGCAGTTTGGTGTAAGATTGAAATGTATACGCTTGGTAATGTCAAAGCGTTGTATGCCCTGAGAAAACAACTTTTTTGTCTTGCTCTGCAGAAGCATGAAACCAGTTTTAAACATCTCATAATCATGTGGAAAGTTAACTTAAACTGTTAACATTAGGTTTGCACACAGTAGTTTGGTGTAAAGTTGAAGTGTATACTATTGGTAATGTCAAAGCATGCATGTCCTGAGAAAACAACTTTTTTGTCTTGCTCAACAGAGGCATGAAATCAGATTTTAAGAACTCAGAATCATGCGGAAAGTTAACTTAAGGTGTTTCCATTAGGTTTCCACACAGTAGTTTGGTGTAACATTGAAATGTATACTATTGGTAATGTCAAAGCATTGCTTGCCCTGAGAAAACAACTTTTTTGTCTTGCTCAACAGAAGCATGAAACAGGTTTTAAACAACTCAGAATCATTTGGGAAGTAGATTTAAGGTGTTTGCATTAGGTTAACACACAGTAGTTTGGTGTAAAATTTAAATGTATACTATTGGAAATGTCATAGCATTATATGCCCTGAGAAAATAACTTTTTTGTCTTGCTCAGCAGAGGCATGAAACCAGTTTTAAACAACTCAGAATCATGTGGAAAGTTAACTTAAACTGTTAACATTAGGTTTGCACAGAGTAGTTTGGTGTAAAATTGAAATGTATACTCTTGGTAATGTCAAAGCGTTGTATGCCCTGACTAAACAACTTTTTTGTCTTGCTCTGCAGAAGCATGAAACCAGTTTTAAACATCTCATAATCATGTGGAAAGTTAACTTAAACTGTTAACATTAGGTTTGCACAGAGTAGTTTGGTGTAGAATTGAAATGTATACTATTGGTAATGACAAAGCATTGCATGCCCTGAGAAAACAACTTTTTTGTCTTGCTCAACAGAAGCATGAAACAGGTTTTAAACAACTCAGAATCATGTGGAAAGTTAACTTAAACTGTTAACATTAGGTTTGCACACAGTAGTTTCGTGTAAAATTGAAGTGTATACTATTGGTAATGTCAAAGCATGCATGTCCTGAGAAAACAACTTTTTTGTCTTGCTCAACAGAGGCATGAAATCAGTTTTTAAGAACTCAGAATCATGAGGAAAGTTAACTTAAACTGTTAACATTAGGTTTCCACACAGTAGTTTGGTTTAAAATTGAAATGTATACTATTGGTAATGTCAAAGCATTGTATGCCCTGAGAAAACAACTTTTTTGTCTTGCTCAACAGAAGCATGAAACAGGTTTTAAACAACTCAGAATCATGTGAGAAGTTGATTTAAGGTGTTTGCATTAGGTTTGCACACAGTAGTTTGGTGTAAAATTGAAATGTATAGTCTTGGTAATGTCAAAGCATTGCATGCCCTGAGAAAATAACTTTTTTGTCCAGCTCAGCACAGGCATGAAACCAGTTTTAAAAAACTCAGAATCATGTGGAAAGTTGATTTAAGGTGTTTCCATTAGGTTTCCACACAGTAGTTTGGTGTAAAATTGAAATGTATAGTCTTGGTAATGTCAAAGCATTGCATGCCCTGAGAAAATAACTTTTTTGTCCAGCTCAGCACAGGCATGAAACCAGTTTTAAACAACTCATAATCATGTGGAAAGAAACTTAAACTGTTAACATTAGGTTTGCACACAGTAGTTTGGTGTAAAATTGAAATGTATACTCTTGGTAATGTCAAAGCATTGCATGCCCTGAGAAAATAACTTTTTTGTCTTGCTCAGCACAGGCATGAAACCAGTTTTAAACAACTCAGAATCATGTGGAAAGTTAACTTAAACTGTTAACATTAGGTTTGCACACAGTAGTTTGGTGTAAAATTGAAGTGTATACTATTGGTAATGTCAAAGCATGCATGTCCTGAGAAAACAACTTTTTTGTCTTGCTGAACAGAGGCATGAAATCAGTTTTTAAGAACTCAGAGTCATGTTGAAAGTTATCTTAAGGTGTTTCCATTAGGTTTCCACACAGTAGTTTGGTGTAAAATTGAAATGTATACTATTGGTAATGTCAAAGCATTGTATGCCCTGAGAAAACAACTTTTTTGTCTTGCTCAACAGAAGCATGAAACAGGTTTTAAACAACTCAGAATCATGTGAGAAGTTGATTTAAGATGTTTGCATTAGGTTTGCACACAGTAGTTTGGTGTAAAATTGAAATCTATACTCTTGGTAATGTCAAAGCATTGCGTTCCCTGAGAAAATAACTTTTTTGTCTTGCTCAGCACAGGCATGAAAGCAGTTTTAAACAACTCAGAATCATGTGGAAAGTTAACTTAAACTGTTAACATTAGGTTTGCACACAGTAGTTTGGTGTAAAATTGAAATGTATACTATTGGTAATGTCAAAGCGTTGTATGCCCTGAGAAAACAACTTTTTTGTCTTGCTCTGCAGAAGCATGAAACCATTTTTGAACATCTCATAATCATGTGGAAAGTTAACTTAAACTGTTAACATTAGGTTTGCACACAGTAGTTTGGTGTAAAATTGAAATGTATACTATTGGTAATGACAAAGCATTGTATGCCCTGAGAAAACAACTTTTTTGTCTTGCTCAACAGAAGCATGAAACAGGTGTTAAACAACTCAGAATCATGTGGGAAGTTGATTTAAGGTGTTTGCATTAGGTTTGCACGCAGTAGTTTGGTGTAAAATTGAAATGTATACTCTCGGAAATGTCAAAGCATTGCATGCCCTGAGAAAATAACTTTTTTGTCTTGCTCAGCACAGGGTTGAAACCAGTTTTAAACAACTCAGAATCATGTGGAAAGTTAACTTAAACTGTTAACATTAGGTTTTGCACACAGTAGTTTGGTGTAAAATTGAAGTCTATAATATTGGTAATGTCAAAGCATGCATGTCCTGAGAAAACAACTTTTTTGTCTTGCTCAACAGAGGCATGAAACAGGTTTTAAACAACTCAGAATCATGTGGAAAGTTAACTTAAACTGTTAACATTAGGTTTGCACACAGTAGTTTGGTGTAAAATTGAAGTGTATATTATTGGTAATGTCAAAGCATGCATGTCCTGAGAAAACAACTTTTTTGTCTTGCTCAACAGAGGCATGAAATCAGTTTTTAAGAACTCAGAATCATGTGGAAAGTTAACTTAAACTGTTAACATTAGGTTTGCACACAGTAGTTTGGTGTAAAATTGAAATGTATACTCTTGGTAATGTCAAAGCATTGCATGCCCTGAGAAAACAACTTTTTTCTCTTGCTCTGCAGAAGCATGAAACCAGTTTTAAACATCTCACAATCATGTGGAAAGTTATCTTAAACTGTTAACATTAGGTTTGCACACAGTAGTTTGGTGTAAAATTGAAATGTATACTCTTGGTAATGTCAAAGCATTGCATGCCCTGAGAAAATAACTTTTTTGTCTTGCTCAGCACAGGCATGAAACCAGTTTTAAACAACTCAGAATCATGTGGAAAGTTAACTTAAACTGTTAACATTAGGTTTGCACACAGTAGTTTGGTGTAAAATTGAAGTGTATACTATTGGTAATGACAAAGCATGCATGTCCTGAGAAAACAACTTTTTTGTCTTGCTCAACAGAGGCATGAAATCAGTTTTTAAGAACTCAGAATCATGTGGAAAGTTAACTTAAGGTGTTTCCATTAGGTTTACACACAGTAGTTTGGTGTAAAATTGAAATGTATACTATTGGTAATGTCAAAGCATTGTATGCCCTGAGAAAACAACTTTCTTTCTTGCTCAACAGAAGCATGAAACAGGTTTTAAACAACTCGTAATCATGTGAGAAGTTGATTTAAGGTGTTTGCATTAGGTTTGCACACAGTAGTTTGGTGTAAAATTGAAATATATAGTCTTGGTGATGTCAAAGCATTGCATGCCCTGAGAAAATAACTTTTTTGTCTTGCTCAGCACAGGCATGAAAGCAGTTCTAAACAACTCAGAATCATGTGGAAAGTTAACTTAAACTGTTAACATTAGGTTTGCACCCAGTAGTTTGGTGTAAAATTGAAATGTATACTATTGGTAATGTCAAAGCGTTGTATGCCCTGAGAAAACAACTTTTTTGTCTTGCTCAACAGAAGCATGAAACAGGTTTTAAACAACTCAGAATCATGTGAGAAGTTGATTTAAGGTGTTTGCATTAGGTTTGCACACAGTAGTTTGGTGTAAAATTGAAATGTATAGTCTTGGTAATGTCAAAGCATTGCATGCCCTGAGAAAATAACTTTTTTGTCCAGCTCAGCACAGGCATGAAACCAGTTTTAAAAAACTCAGAATCATGTGGAAAGTTGATTTAAGGTGTTTCCATTAGGTTTCCACACAGTAGTTTGGTGTAAAATTGAAATGTATAGTCTTGGTAATGTCAAAGCATTGCATGCCCTGAGAAAATAACTTTTTTGTCCAGCTCAGCACAGGCATGAAACCAGTTTTAAACAACTCATAATCATGTGGAAAGAAACTTAAACTGTTAACATTAGGTTTGCACACACTAGTTTGGTGTAAAATTGAAATGTATACTCTTGGTAATGTCAAAGCATTGCATGCCCTGAGAAAATAACTTTTTTGTCTTGCTCAGCACAGGCATGAAACCAGTTTTAAACAACTCAGAATCATGTGGAAAGTTAACTTAAACTGTTAACATTAGGTTTTCACACAGTAGTTTGGTGTAAAATTGAAGTGTATACTATTGGTAATGTCAAAGCATGCATGTCCTGAGAAAACAACTTTTTTGTCTTGCTGAACAGAGGCATGAAATCAGTTTTTAAGAACTCAGAGTCATGTTGAAAGTTAACTTAAGGTGTTTCCATTAGGTTTCCACACAGTAGTTTGGTGTAAAATTGAAATGTATACTATTGGTAATGTCAAAGCATTGTATGCCCTGAGAAAACAACTTTTTTGTCTTGCTCAACAGAAGCATGAAACAGGTTTTAAACAACTCAGAATCATGTGAGAAGTTGATTTAAGATGTTTGCATTAGGTTTGCACACAGTAGTTTGGTGTAAAATTGAAATGTATACTCTTGGTAATGTCAAAGCATTGCGTTCCCTGAGAAAATAACTTTTTTGTCTTGCTCAGCACAGGCATGAAAGCAGTTTTAAACAACTCAGAATCATGTGGAAAGTTAACTTAAACTGTTAACATTAGGTTTGCACCCAGTAGTTTGGTGTAAAATTGAAATGTATACTATTGGTAATGTCAAAGCGTTGTATGCCCTGAGAAAACAACTTTTTTGTCTTGCTCTGCAGAAGCATGAAACCATTTTTGAACATCTCATAATCATGTGGAAAGTTAACTTAAACTGTTAACATTAGGTTTGCACACAGTAGTTTGGTGTAAAATTGAAATGTATACTATTGGTAATGACAAAGCATTGTATGCCCTGAGAAAACAACTTTTTTGTCTTGCTCAACAGAAGCATGAAACAGGTGTTAAACAACTCAGAATCATGTGGGAAGTTGATTTAAGGTGTTTGCATTAGGTTTGCACGCAGTAGTTTGGTGTAAAATTGAAATGTATACTCTCGGAAATGTCAAAGCATTGCATGCCCTGAGAAAATAACTTTTTTGTCTTGCTCAGCACAGGGTTGAAACCAGTTTTAAACAACTCAGAATCATGTGGAAAGTTAACTTAAACTGTTAACATTAGGTTTGCACACAGTAGTTTGGTGTAAAATTGCAGTCTATAATATTGGTAATGTCAAAGCATGCATGTCCTGAGAAAACAACTTTTTTGTCTTGCTCAACAGAGGCATGAAACAGGTTTTAAACAACTCAGAATCATGTGGAAAGTTAACTTAAACTGTTAACATTAGGTTTGCACACAGTAGTTTGGTGTAAAATTGAAGTGTATATTATTGGTAAAGTCAAAGCATGCATGTCCTGAGAAAACAACTTTTTTGTCTTGCTCAACAGAGGCATGAAATCAGTTTTTAAGAACTCAGAATCATGTGGAAAGTTAACTTAAACTGTTAACATTAGGTTTGCACACAGTAGTTTGGTGTAAAATTGAAATGTATACTCTTGGTAATGTCAAAGCATTGCATGCCCTGAGAAAACAACTTTTTTCTCTTGCTCTGCAGAAGCATGAAACCAGTTTTAAACATCTCACAATCATGTGGAAAGTTATCTTAAACTGTTAACATTAGGTTTGCACACAGTAGTTTGGTGTAAAATTGAAATGTATACTCTTGGTAATGTCAAAGCATTGCATGCCCTGAGAAAATAACTTTTTTGTCTTGCTCAGCACAGGCATGAAACCAGTTTTAAACAACTCAGAATCATGTGGAAAGTTAACTTAAACTGTTAACATTAGGTTTGCACACAGTAGTTTGGTGTAAAATTGAAGTGTATACTATTGGTAATGACAAAGCATGCATGTCCTGAGAAAACAACTTTTTTGTCTTGCTCAACAGAGGCATGAAATCAGTTTTTAAGAACTCAGAATCATGTGGAAAGTTAACTTAAGGTGTTTCCATTAGGTTTACACACAGTAGTTTGGTGTAAAATTGAAATGTATACTATTGGTAATGTCAAAGCATTGTATGCCCTGAGAAAACAACTTTGTTTCTTGCTCAACAGAAGCATGAAACAGGTTTTAAACAACTCGTAATCATGTGAGAAGTTGATTTAAGGTGTTTGCATTAGGTTTGCACACAGTAGTTTGGTGTAAAATTGAAATATATAGTCTTGGTGATGTCAAAGCATTGCATGCCCTGAGAAAATAACTTTTTTGTCTTGCTCAGCACAGGCATGAAAGCAGTTCTAAACAACTCAGAATCATGTGGAAAGTTAACTTAAACTGTTAACATTAGGTTTGCACCCAGTAGTTTGGTGTAAAATTGAAATGTATACTATTGGTAATGTCAAAGCGTTGTATGCCCTGAGAAAACAACTTTTTTGTCTTGCTCAACAGAAGCATGAAACAGGTTTTAAACAACTCAGAATCATGTGAGAAGTTGATTTAAGGTGTTTGCATTAGGTTTGCACACAGTAGTTTGGTGTAAAATTGAAATGTATAGTCTTGGTAATGTCAAAGCATTGCATGCCCTGAGAAAATAACTTTTTTGTCCAGCTCAGCACAGGCATGAAACCAGTTTTAAAAAACTCAGAATCATGTGGAAAGTTGATTTAAGGTGTTTCCATTAGGTTTCCACACAGTAGTTTGGTGTAAAATTGAAATGTATAGTCTTGGTAATGTCAAAGCATTGCATGCCCTGAGAAAATAACTTTTTTGTCCAGCTCAGCACAGGCATGAAACCAGTTTTAAACAACTCATAATCATGTGGAAAGAAACTTAAACTGTTAACATTAGGTTTGCACACAGTAGTTTGGTGTAAAATTGAAATGTATACTCTTGGTAATGTCAAAGCATTGCATGCCCTGAGAAAATAACTTTTTTGTCTTGCTCAGCACAGGCATGAAACCAGTTTTAAACAACTCAGAATCATGTGGAAAGTTAACTTAAACTGTTAACATTAGGTTTGCACACAGTAGTTTGGTGTAAAATTGAAGTGTATACTATTGGTAATGTCAAAGCATGCATGTCCTGAGAAAACAACTTTTTTGTCCTGCTGAACAGAGGCATGAAATCAGTTTTTAAGAACTCAGAGTCATGTTGAAAGTTAACTTAAGGTGTTTCCATTAGGTTTCCACACAGTAGTTTGGTGTAAAATTGAAATGTATACTATTGGTAATGTCAAAGCATTGTATGCCCTGAGAAAACAACTTTTTTGTCTTGCTCAACAGAAGCATGAAACAGGTTTTAAACAACTCAGAATCATGTGAGAAGTTGATTTAAGATGTTTGCATTAGGTTTGCACACAGTAGTTTGGTGTAAAATTGAAATGTATACTCTTGGTAATGTCAAAGCATTGCGTTCCCTGAGAAAATAACTTTTTTGTCTTGCTCAGCACAGGCATGAAAGCAGTTTTAAACAACTCAGAATCATGTGGAAAGTTAACTTAAACTGTTAACATTAGGTTTGCACCCAGTAGTTTGGTGTAAAATTGAAATGTATACTATTGGTAATGTCAAAGCGTTGTATGCCCTGAGAAAACAACTTTTTTGTCTTGCTCTGCAGAAGCATGAAACCAGTTTTGAACATCTCATAATCATGTGGAAAGTTAACTTAAACTGTTAACATTAGGTTTGCACACAGTAGTTTGGTGTAAAATTGAAATGTATACTATTGGTAATGACAAAGCATTGTATGCCCTGAGAAAACAACTTTTTTGTCTTGCTCAACAGAAGCATGAAACAGGTGTTAAACAACTCAGAATCATGTGGGAAGTTGATTTAAGGTGTTTGCATTAGGTTTGCACGCAGTAGTTTGGTGTAAAATTGAAATGTATACTCTCGGAAATGTCAAAGCATTGCATGCCCTGAGAAAATAACTTTTTTGTCTTGCTCAGCACAGGGTTGAAACCAGTTTTAAACAACTCAGAATCATGTGGAAAGTTAACTTAAACTGTTAACATTAGGTTTGCACACAGTAGTTTGGTGTAAAATTGAAGTCTATAATATTGGTAATGTCAAAGCATGCATGTCCTGAGAAAACAACTTTTTTGTCTTGCTCAACAGAGGCATGAAACAGGTTTTAAACAACTCAGAATCATGTGGAAAGTTAACTTAAACTGTTAACATTAGGTTTGCACACAGTAGTTTGGTGTAAAATTGAAGTGTATATTATTGGTAATGTCAAAGCATGCATGTCCTGAGAAAACAACTTTTTTGTCTTGCTCAACAGAGGCATGAAATCAGTTTTTAAGAACTCAGAATCATGTGGAAAGTTAACTTAAACTGTTAACATTAGGTTTGCACACAGTAGTTTGGTGTAAAATTGAAATGTATACTCTTGGTAATGTCAAAGCATTGCATGCCCTGAGAAAACAACTTTTTTCTCTTGCTCTGCAGAAGCATGAAACCAGTTTTAAACATCTCACAATCATGTGGAAAGTTATCTTAAACTGTTAACATTAGGTTTGCACACAGTAGTTTGGTGTAAAATTGAAATGTATACTCTTGGTAATGTCAAAGCATTGCATGCCCTGAGAAAATAACTTTTTTGTCTTGCTCAGCACAGGCATGAAACCAGTTTTAAACAACTCAGAATCATGTGGAAAGTTAACTTAAGCTGTTAACATTAGGTTTGCACACAGTAGTTTGGTGTAAAATTGAAGTGTATACTATTGGTAATGACAAAGCATGCATGTCCTGAGAAAACAACTTTTTTGTCTTGCTCAACAGAGGCATGAAATCAGTTTTTAAGAACTCAGAATCATGTGGAAAGTTAACTTAAGGTGTTTCCATTAGGTTTACACACAGTAGTTTGGTGTAAAATTGAAATGTATACTATTGGTAATGTCAAAGCATTTTATGCCCTGAGAAAACAACTTTGTTTCTTGCTCAACAGAAGCATGAAACAGGTTTTAAACAACTCGTACTCATGTGAGAAGTTGATTTAAGGTGTTTGCATTAGGTTTGCACACAGTAGTTTGGTGTAAAATTGAAATATATAGTCTTGGTGATGTCAAAGCATTGCATGCCCTGAGAAAATAACTTTTTTGTCTTGCTCAGCACAGGCATGAAAGCAGTTCTAAACAACTCAGAATCATGTGGAAAGTTAACTTAAACTGTTAACATTAGGTTTGCACCCAGTAGTTTGGTGTAAAATTGAAATGTATACTATTGGTAATGTCAAAGCGTTGTATGCCCTGAGAAAACAACTTTTTTGTCTTGCTCAACAGAAGCATGAAACAGGTTTTAAACAACTCAGAATCATGTGAGAAGTTGATTTAAGGTGTTTGCATTAGGTTTGCACACAGTAGTTTGGTGTAAAATTGAAATGTATAGTCTTGGTAATGTCAAAGCATTGCATGCCCTGAGAAAATAACTTTTTTGTCCAGCTCAGCACAGGCATGAAACCAGTTTTAAAAAACTCAGAATCATGTGGAAAGTTGATTTAAGGTGTTTCCATTAGGTTTCCACACAGTAGTTTGGTGTAAAATTGAAATGTATAGTCTTGGTAATGTCAAAGCATTGCATGCCCTGAGAAAATAACTTTTTTGTCCAGCTCAGCACAGGCATGAAACCAGTTTTAAACAACTCATAATCATGTGGAAAGAAACTTAAACTGTTAACATTAGGTTTGCACACAGTAGTTTGGTGTAAAATTGAAATGTATACTCTTGGTAATGTCAAAGCATTGCATGCCCTGAGAAAATAACTTTTTTGTCTTGCTCAGCACAGGCATGAAACCAGTTTTAAACAACTCAGAATCATGTGGAAAGTTAACTTAAACTGTTAACATTAGGTTTGCACACAGTAGTTTGGTGTAAAATTGAAATGTATACTCTCGGAAATGTCAAAGCATTGCATGCCCTGAGAAAATAACTTTTTTGTCTTGCTCAGCACAGGGTTGAAACCAGTTTTAAACAACTCAGAATCATGTGGAAAGTTAACTTAAACTGTTAACATTAGGTTTGCACACAGTAGTTTGGTGTAAAATTGAAGTCTATAATATTGGTAATGTCAAAGCATGCATGTCCTGAGAAAACAACTTTTTTGTCTTGCTCAACAGAGGCATGAAACAGGTTTTAAACAACTCAGAATCATGTGGAAAGTTAACTTAAACTGTTAACATTAGGTTTGCACACAGTAGTTTGGTGTAAAATTGAAGTGTATATTATTGGTAATGTCAAAGCATGCATGTCCTGAGAAAACAACTTTTTTGTCTTGCTCAACAGAGGCATGAAATCAGTTTTTAAGAACTCAGAATCATGTGGAAAGTTAACTTAAACTGTTAACATTAGGTTTGCACACAGTAGTTTGGTGTAAAATTGAAATGTGTACTCTTGGTAATGTCAAAGCATTGCATGCCCTGAGAAAACAACTTTTTTCTCTTGCTCTGCAGAAGCATGAAACCAGTTTTAAACATCTCACAATCATGTGGAAAGTTATCTTAAACTGTTAACATTAGGTTTGCACACAGTAGTTTGGTGTAAAATTGAAATGTATACTCTTGGTAATGTCAAAGCATTGCATGCCCTGAGAAAATAACTTTTTTGTCTTGCTCAGCACAGGCATGAAACCAGTTTTAAACAACTCAGAATCATGTGGAAAGTTAACTTAAGCTGTTAACATTAGGTTTGCACACAGTAGTTTGGTGTAAAATTGAAGTGTATACTATTGGTAATGACAAAGCATGCATGTCCTGAGAAAACAACTTTTTTGTCTTGCTCAACAGAGGCATGAAATCAGTTTTTAAGAACTCAGAATCATGTGGAAAGTTAACTTAAGGTGTTTCCATTAGGTTTACACACAGTAGTTTGGTGTAAAATTGAAATGTATACTATTGGTAATGTCAAAGCATTGTATGCCCTGAGAAAACAACTTTGTTTCTTGCTCAACAGAAGCATGAAACAGGTTTTAAACAACTCGTACTCATGTGAGAAGTTGATTTAAGGTGTTTGCATTAGGTTTGCACACAGTAGTTTGGTGTAAAATTGAAATATATAGTCTTGGTGATGTCAAAGCATTGCATGCCCTGAGAAAATAACTTTTTTGTCTTGCTCAGCACAGGCATGAAAGCAGTTCTAAACAACTCAGAATCATGTGGAAAGTTAACTTAAACTGTTAACATTAGGTTTGCACCCAGTAGTTTGGTGTAAAATTGAAATGTATACTATTGGTAATGTCAAAGCGTTGTATGCCCTGAGAAAACAACTTTTTTGTCTTGCTCTGCAGAAGCATGAAACCAGTTTTGAACATCTCATAATCATGTGGAAAGTTAACTTAAACTGTTAACATTAGGTTTGCACACAGTAGTTTGGTGTAAAATTGAAATGTATACTATTGGTAATGACAAAGCATTGTATGCCCTGAGAAAACAACTTTTTTGTCTTGCTCAACAGAAGCATGAAACAGGTGTTAAACAACTCAGAATCATGTGGGAAGTTGATTTAAGGTGTTTGCATTAGGTTTGCACACAGTAGTTTGGTGTAAAATTGAAATGTATACTCTCGGAAATGTCAAAGCATTGCATGCCCTGAGAAAATAACTTTTTTGTCTTGCTCAGCACAGGGTTGAAACCAGTTTTAAACAACTCAGAATCATGTGGAAAGTTAACTTAAACTGTTAACATTAGGTTTGCACACAGTAGTTTGGTGTAAAATTGAAGTCTATAATATTGGTAATGTCAAAGCATTGTATGCCCTGAGAAAACAACTTTTTTGTCTTGCTCAACAGAAGCATGAAACAGGTTTTAAACAACTCAGAATCATGTGAGAAGTTGATTTAAGGTGTTTGCATTAGGTTTGCACACAGTAGTTTGGTGTAAAATTGAAATGTATAGTCTTGGTAATGTCAAAGCATTGCATGCCCTGAGAAAATAACTTTTTTGTCCAGCTCAGCACAGGCATGAAACCAGTTTTAAAAAACTCAGAATCATGTGGAAAGTTGATTTAAGGTGTTTCCATTAGGTTTCCACACAGTAGTTTGGTGTAAAATTGAAATGTATAGTCTTGGTAATGTCAAAGCATTGCATGCCCTGAGAAAATAACTTTTTTGTCCAGCTCAGCACAGGCATGAAACCAGTTTTAAACAACTCATAATCATGTGGAAAGAAACTTAAACTGTTAACATTAGGTTTGCACACAGTAGTTTGGTGTAAAATTGAAATGTATACTCTTGGTAATGTCAAAGCATTGCATGCCCTGAGAAAATAACTTTTTTGTCTTGCTCAGCACAGGCATGAAACCAGTTTTAAACAACTCAGAATCATGTGGAAAGTTAACTTAAACTGTTAACATTAGGTTTGCACACAGTAGTTTGGTGTAAAATTGAAGTGTATACTATTGGTAATGTCAAAGCATGCATGTCCTGAGAAAACAACTCTTTTGTCTTGCTGAACAGAGGCATGAAATCAGTTTTTAAGAACTCAGAGTCATGTTGAAAGTTAACTTAAGGTGTTTCCATTAGGTTTCCACACAGTAGTTTGGTGTAAAATTGAAATGTATACTATTGGTAATGTCAAAGCATTGTATGCCCTGAGAAAACAACTTTTTTGTCTTGCTCAACAGAAGCATGAAACAGGTTTTAAACAACTCAGAATCATGTGAGAAGTTGATTTAAGGTGTTTGCATTAGGTTTGCACACAGTAGTTTGGTGTAAAATTGAAATGTGTACTCTTGGTAATGTCAAAGCATTGCGTTCCCTGAGAAAATAACTTTTTTGTCTTGCTCAGCACAGGCATGAAAGCAGTTTTAAACAACTCAGAATCATGTGGAAAGTTAACTTAAACTGTTAACATTAGGTTTGCACCCAGTAGTTTGGTGTAAAATTGAAATGTATACTATTGGTAATGTCAAAGCGTTGTATGCCCTGAGAAAACAACTTTTTTGTCTTGCTCTGCAGAAGCATGAAACCATTTTTGAACATCTCATAATCATGTGGAAAGTTAACTTAAACTGTTAACATTAGGTTTGCACACAGTAGTTTGGTGTAAAATTGAAATGTATACTATTGGTAATGACAAAGCATTGTATGCCCTGAGAAAACAACTTTTTTGTCTTGCTCAACAGAAGCATGAAACAGGTGTTAAACAACTCAGAATCATGTGGGAAGTTGATTTAAGGTGTTTGCATTAGGTTTGCACACAGTAGTTTGGTGTAAAATTGAAATGTATACTCTTGGTAATGTCAAAGCATTGCATGCCCTGAGAAAATAACTTTTTTGTCTTGCTCAGCACAGGCATGAAACCAGTTTTAAACAACTCAGAATCATGTGGAAAGTTAACTTAAACTGTTAACATTAGGTTTGCACACAGTAGTTTGGTGTAAAATTGAAGTCTATAATATTGGTAATGTCAAAGCATGCATGTCCTGAGAAAACAACTTTTTTGTCTTGCTCAACAGAGGCATGAAACAGGTTTTAAACAACTCAGAATCATGTGGAAAGTTAACTTAAACTGTTAACATTAGGTTTGCACACAGTAGTTTGGTGTAAAATTGAAGTGTATATTATTGGTAATGTCAAAGCATGCATGTCCTGAGAAAACAACTTTTTTGTCTTGCTCAACAGAGGCATGAAATCAGTTTTTAAGAACTCAGAATCATGTGGAAAGTTAACTTAAACTGTTAACATTAGGTTTACACACAGTAGTTTGGTGTAAAATTGAAATGTATACTATTGGTAATGTCAAAGCATTGTATGCCCTGAGAAAACAACTTTTTTGTCTTGCTCAACAGAAGCATGAAACAGGTTTTAAACAACTCAGAATCATGTGAGAAGTTGATTTAAGGTGTTTGTATTAGGTTTGCACACAGTAGTTTGGTGTAAAATTGAAATGTATACTCTTGGTAATGTCAAAGAATTGCATTCCCTGAGAAAACAACTTTTTTGTCTTGCTCTGCAGAAGCATGAAACCAGTTTTAAACATCTCACAATCATGTGGAAAGTTATCTTAAACTGTTAACATTACGTTTGCACACAGTAGTTTGGTGTAAAATTGAAATGTATACTCTTGGTAATGTCAAAGCATTGCATGCCCTGAGAAAATAACTTTTTTGTCTTGCTCAGCACAGGCATGAAACCAGTTTTAAACAACTCAGAATCATGTGGAAAGTTAACTTAAACTGTTAACATTAGGTTTGCACACAGTAGTGTGGTGTAAAATTGAAGTGTATACTATTGGTAATGACAAAGCATGCATGTCCTGAGAAAACAACTTTTTTGTCTTGCTCAACAGAGGCATGAAATCAGTTTTTGAGAACTCAGAATCATGTGGAAAGTTAACTTAAGGTGTTTCCATTTGGTTTACACACAGTAGTTTGGTGTAAAATTGAAATGTATACTATTGGTAATGTCAAAGCATTGTATGCCCTGAGAAAACAACTTTGATTCTTGCTCAACAGAAGCATGAAACAGGTTTTAAACAACTCGTAATCATGTGAGAAGTTGATTTAAGGTATTTGCATTAGGTTTGCACACAGTAGTTTGGTGTAAAATTGAAATATATAGTCTTGGTGATGTCAAAGCATTGCATGCCCTGAGAAAATAACTTTTTTGTCTTGTTCAGTACAGGCATGAAAGCAGTTTTAAACAACTCAGAATCATGTGGAAAGTTAACTTAAACTGTTAACACTAGGTTTGCACCCAGTAGTTTGGTGTAAAATTGAAATGTATACTATTGGTAATGTCAAAGCGTTGTATGCCCTGAGAAAACAACTTATTTGTCTTGCTCTGCAGAAGCATGAAACCAGTTTTGAACATCTCATAATCATGTGGAAAGTTAACTTAAACTGTTAACATTAGGTTTGCACACAGTAGTTTGGTGTAAAATTGAAATGTATACTATTGGTAATGACAAAGCATTGTATGCCCTGAGAAAACAACTTTTTTGTCTTGCTCAACAGAAGCATGAAACAGGTGTTAAACAACTCAGAATCATGTGGGAAGTTGATTTAAGGTGTTTGCATTAGGTTTGCACACAGTAGTTTGGTGTACAATTGAAATGTATACTCTCGGAAATGTCAAAGCATTGCATGCCCTGAGAAAATAACTTTTTTGTCTTGCTCAGCACAGGCATGAAACCAGTTTTAAACAACTCAGAATCATGTGGAAAGTTAACTTAAACTGTTAACATTAGGTTTGCACAGAGTAGTTTGGTGTAAAATTGAAGTGTATACTATTGGTAATGTCAAAGCATGCATGTCCTGAGAAAACAACTTTTTTGTCTTGCTCAACAGAGGCATGAAATCAGTTTTTAAGAACTCAGAATCATGTTGAAAGTTAACTTAAGGTGTTTCCATTAGGTTTCCACACAGTAGTTTGATGTAAAATTGAAATGTATACTATTGGTAATGTCAAAGCATTGTATGCCCTGAGAAAACAACTTTTTTGTCTTCCTCAACAGAAGCATGAAACAGGTTTTAATCAACTCAGAATCATGTGAGAAGTTGATTTAAGGTGTGTGCATTAGGTTTACACACAGTAGTTTGGTGTAAAATTGAAATGTATACTCTTGGCAATGTCAAAGCATTGCGTTCCCTGAGAAAATAACTTTTTTGTCTTGCTCAGCACAGGCATGAAACCAGTTTTAAACAACTCAGAATCATGTGGAAAGTTAACTTAAACTGTTAACATTAGGTTTGCACACAGTAGTTTGGTGTAAAATTGAAGTGTATACTATTGGTAATGTCAAAGCATGCATGTCCTGAGAAAACAACTTTTTTGTCTTGCTCAACAGAGGCATGAAATCAGTTTTTAAGAACTCAGAGTCATGTTGAAAGTTAACTTAAGGTGTTTCCATTAGGTTTCCACACAGTAGTTTGGTGTAAAATTGAAATGTAGACTATTGGTAATGTCAAAGCATTGTATGCCCTGAGAAAACAACTTTTTTGTCTTGCTCAACAGAAGCATGAAACAGGTATTAAACAACTCAGAATCATGTGAGAAGTTGATTTAAGGTGTTTGCATTAGGTTTGCACACAGTAGTTTGGTGTAAAATTGAAATGTATACTCTTGGTAATGTCAAAGCATTGCGTTCCCTGAGAAAATAACTTTTTTGTCTTGCTCAGCACAGGCATGAAAGCAGTTTTAAACAAATCAGAATCATGTGGAAAGTTAACTTAAACTGTTAACATTAGGTTTGCAACCAGTAGTTTGGTGTAAAATTGAAATGTATACTATTGGTAATGACAAAGCATTGTATGCCCTGAGAAAACAACTTTTTTGTCTTGCTCAACAGAAGCATGAAACAGGTGTTAAACAACTCAGAATCATGTGGGAAGTTGATTTAAGGTGTTTGCATTAGGTTTGCACACAGTAGTTTGGTGTAAAATTGAAATGTATACTCTCGGAAATGTCAAAGCATTGCATGCCCTGAGAAAATAACTTTTTTGTCTTGCTCAGCACAGGGTTGAAACCAGTTTTAAACAACTCAGAATCATGTGGAAAGTTAACTTAAACTGTTAACATTAGGTTTGCACACAGTAGTTTGGTGTAAAATTGAAGTCTATAATATTGGTAATGTCAAAGCATGCATGTCCTGAGAAAACAACTTTTTTCTCTTGCTCAACAGAGGCATGAAACAGGTTTTAAACAACTCAGAATCATGTGGAAAGTTAACTTAAACTGTTAACATTAGGTTTGCACACAGTAGTTTGGTGTAAAATTGAAGTGTATATTATTGGTAATGTCAAAGCATGCATGTCCTGAGAAAACAACTTTTTTGTCTTGCTCAACAGAGGCATGAAATCAGTTTTTAAGAACTCAGAATCATGTGGAAAGTTAACTTAAACTGTTAACATTATGTTTGCACACAGTAGTTTGGTGTAAAATTGAAATGTATACTCTTGCTAATGTCAAAGCATTGCATGCCCTGAGAAAACAACTTTTTTCTCTTGCTCTGCAGAAGCATGAAACCAGTTTTAAACATCTCACAATCATGTGGAAAGTTATCTTAAACTGTTAACATTAGGTTTGCACACAGTAGTTTGGTGTAAAATTGAAATGTATACTCTTGGTAATGTCAAAGCATTGCATGCCCTGAGAAAATAACTTTTTTGTCTTGCTCAGCACAGGCATGAAACCAGTTTTAAACAACTCAGAATCATGTGGAAAGTTAACTTAAACTGTTAACATTAGGTTTGCACACAGTAGTTTGGTGTAAAATTGAAGTGTATACTATTGGTAATGACAAAGCATGCATGTCCTGAGAAAACAACTTTTTTGTCTTGCTCAACAGAGGCATGAAATCAGTTTTTAAGAACTCAGAATCATGTGGAAAGTTAACTTAAGGTGTTTCCATTAGGTTTACACACAGTAGTTTGGTGTAAAATTGAAATGTATACTATTGGTAATGTCAAAGCATTGTATGCCCTGAGAAAACAACTTTGTTTCTTGCTCAACAGAAGCATGAAACAGGTTTTAAACAACTCGTAATCATGTGAGAAGTTGATTTAAGGTGTTTGCATTAGGTTTGCACACAGTAGTTTGGTGTAAAATTGAAATATATAGTCTTGGTGATGTCAAAGCATTGCATGCCCTGAGAAAATAACTTTTTTGTCTTGCTCAGCACAGGCATGAAAGCAGTTCTAAACAACTCAGAATCATGTGGAAAGTTAACTTAAACTGTTAACATTAGGTTTGCACCCAGTAGTTTGGTGTAAAATTGAAATGTATACTATTGGTAATGTCAAAGCGTTGTATGCCCTGAGAAAACAACTTTTTTGTCTTGCTCTGCAGAAGCATGAAACCAGTTTTGAACATCTCATAATCATGTGGAAAGTTAACTTAAACTGTTAACATTAGGTTTGCACACAGTAGTTTGGTGTAAAATTGAAATGTATTCTATTGGTAATGACAAAGCATTGTATGCCCTGAGAAAACAACTTTTTTGTCTTGCTCAACAGAAGCATGAAACAGGTGTTAAACAACTCAGAATCATGTGGGAAGTTGATTTAAGGTGTTTGCATTAGGTTTGCACACAGTAGTTTGGTGTAAAATTGAAATGTATACTCTCGGAAATGTCAAAGCATTGCATGCCCTGAGAAAATAACTTTTTTGTCTTGCTCAGCACAGGGTTGAAACCAGTTTTAAACAACTCAGAATCATGTGGAAAGTTAACTTAAACTGTTAACATTAGGTTTGCACACAGTAGTTTGGTGTAAAATTGAAGTCTATAATGTTGGTAATGTCAAAGCATGAATGTCCTGAGAAAACAACTTTTTTGTCTTGCTCAACAGAGGCATGAAATCAGTTTTTAAGAACTCAGAATCATGTGGAAAGTTAACTTAAACTGTTAACATTAGGTTTCCACACAGTAGTTTGGTGTAAAATTGATATGTATACTATTGGTAATGTCAAAGCATTGTATGCCCTGAGAAAACAACTTTTTTGTCTTGCTCAACAGAAGCATGAAACAGGTTTTAAACAACTCAGAATCATGTGAGAAGTTGATTTAAGGTGTTTGCATTAGGTTTGCACACAGTAGTTTGGTGTAAAATTGAAATGTATAGTCTTGGTAATGTCAAAGCATTGCATGCCCTGAGAAAATAACTTTTTTGTCCAGCTCAGCACAGGCATGAAACCAGTTTTAAAAAACTCAGAATCATGTGGAAAGTTGATTTAAGGTGTTTCCATTAGGTTTCCACACAGTAGTTTGGTGTAAAATTGAAATGTATAGTCTTGGTAATGTCAAAGCATTGCATGCCCTGAGAAAATAACTTTTTTGTCCAGCTCAGCACAGGCATGAAACCAGTTTTAAACAACTCATAATCATGTGGAAAGAAACTTAAACTGTTAACATTAGGTTTGCACACAGTAGTTTGGTGTAAAATTGAAATGTATACTCTTGGTAATGTCAAAGCATTGCATGCCCTGAGAAAATAACTTTTTTGTCTTGCTCAGCACAGGCATGAAACCAGTTTTATACAACTCAGAATCATGTGGAAAGTTAACTTAAACTGTTAACATTAGGTTTGCACACAGTAGTTTGGTGTAAAATTGAAGTGTATACTATTGGTAATGTCAAAGCATGCATGTCCTGAGAAAACAACTTTTTTGTCTTGCTGAACAGAGGCATGAAATCAGTTTTTAAGAACTCAGAGTCATGTTGAAAGTTAACTTAAGGTGTTTCCATTAGGTTTCCACACAGTAGTTTGGTGTAAAATTGAAATGTATACTATTGGTAATGTCAAAGCATTGTATGCCCTGAGAAAACAACTTTTTTGTCTTGCTCAACAGAAGCATGAAACAGGTTTTAAACAACTCAGAATCATGTGTGAAGTTGATTTAAGGTGTTTGCATTAGGTTTGCACACAGTAGTTTGGTGTAAAATTGAAATGTATACTCTTGGTAATGTCAAAGCATTGCGTTCCCTGAGAAAATAACTTTTTTGTCTTGCTCAGCACAGGCATGAAAGCAGTTTTAAACAACTCAGAATCATGTGGAAAGTTAACTTAAACTGTTAACATTAGGTTTGCACCCAGTAGTTTGGTGTAAAATTGAAATGTATACTATTGGTAATGTCAAAGCGTTGTATGCCCTGAGAAAACAACTTTTTTGTCTTGCTCTGCAGAAGCATGAAACCATTTTTGAACATCTCATAATCATGTGGAAAGTTAACTTAAACTGTTAACATTAGGTTTGCACACAGTAGTTTGGTGTAAAATTGAAATGTATACTATTGGTAATGACAAAGCATTGTATGCCCTGAGAAAACAACTTTTTTGTCTTGCTCAACAGAAGCATGAAACAGGTGTTAAACAACTCAGAATCATGTGGGAAGTTGATTTAAGGTGTTTGCATTAGGTTTGCACGCAGTAGTTTGGTGTAAAATTGAAATGTATACTCTCGGAAATGTCAAAGCATTGCATGCCCTGAGAAAATAACTTTTTTGTCTTGCTCAGCACAGGGTTGAAACCAGTTTTAAACAACTCAGAATCATGTGGAAAGTTAACTTAAACTGTTAACATTAGGTTTGCACACAGTAGTTTGGTGTAAAATTGAAGTCTATAATATTGGTAATGTCAAAGCATGCATGTCCTGAGAAAACAACTTTTTTGTCTTGCTCAACAGAGGCATGAAACAGGTTTTAAACAACTCAGAATCATGTGGAAAGTTAAGTTAAACTGTTAACATTAGGTTTGCACACAGTAGTTTGGTGTAAAATTGAAGTGTATATTATTGGTAATGTCAAAGCATGCATGTCCTGAGAAAACAACTTTTTTGTCTTGCTCAACAGAGGCATGAAATCAGTTTTTAAGAACTCAGAATCATGTGGAAAGTTAACTTAAACTGTTAACATTAGGTTTGCACACAGTAGTTTGGTGTAAAATTGAAATGTATACTCTTGGTAATGTCAAAGCATTGCATGCCCTGAGAAAACAACTTTTTTCTCTTGCTCTGCAGAAGCATGAAACCAGTTTTAAACATCTCACAATCATGTGGAAAGTTATCTTAAACTGTTAACATTAGGTTTGCACACAGTAGTTTGGTGTAAAATTGAAATGTATACTCTTGGTAATGTCAAAGCATTGCATGCCCTGAGAAAATAACTTTTTTGTCTTGCTCAGCACAGGCATGAAACCAGTTTTAAACAACTCAGAATCATGTGGAAAGTTAACTTAAACTGTTAACATTAGGTTTGCACACAGTAGTTTGGTGTAAAATTGAAGTGTATACTATTGGTAATGACAAAGCATGCATGTCCTGAGAAAACAACTTTTTTGTCTTGCTCAACAGAGGCATGAAATCAGTTTTTAAGAACTCAGAATCATGTGGAAAGTTAACTTAAGGTGTTTCCATTAGGTTTACACACAGTAGTTTGGTGTAAAATTGAAATGTATACTATTGGTAATGTCAAAGCATTGTATGCCCTGAGAAAACAACTTTCTTTCTTGCTCAACAGAAGCATGAAACAGGTTTTAAACAACTCGTAATCATGTGAGAAGTTGATTTAAGGTGTTTGCATTAGGTTTGCACACAGTAGTTTGGTGTAAAATTGAAATATATAGTCTTGGTGATGTCAAAGCATTGCATGCCCTGAGAAAATAACTTTTTTGTCTTGCTCAGCACAGGCATGAAAGCAGTTCTAAACAACTCAGAATCATGTGGAAAGTTAACTTAAACTGTTAACATTAGGTTTGCACCCAGTAGTTTGGTGTAAAATTGAAATGTATACTATTGGTAATGTCAAAGCGTTGTATGCCCTGAGAAAACAACTTTTTTGTCTTGCTCAACAGAAGCATGAAACAGGTTTTAAACAACTCAGAATCATGTGAGAAGTTGATTTAAGGTGTTTGCATTAGGTTTGCACACAGTAGTTTGGTGTAAAATTGAAATGTATAGTCTTGGTAATGTCAAAGCATTGCATGCCCTGAGAAAATAACTTTTTTGTCCAGCTCAGCACAGGCATGAAACCAGTTTTAAAAAACTCAGAATCATGTGGAAAGTTGATTTAAGGTGTTTCCATTAGGTTTCCACACAGTAGTTTGGTGTAAAATTGAAATGTATAGTCTTGGTAATGTCAAAGCATTGCATGCCCTGAGAAAATAACTTTTTTGTCCAGCTCAGCACAGGCATGAAACCAGTTTTAAACAACTCATAATCATGTGGAAAGAAACTTAAACTGTTAACATTAGGTTTGCACACACTAGTTTGGTGTAAAATTGAAATGTATACTCTTGGTAATGTCAAAGCATTGCATGCCCTGAGAAAATAACTTTTTTGTCTTGCTCAGCACAGGCATGAAACCAGTTTTAAACAACTCAGAATCATGTGGAAAGTTAACTTAAACTGTTAACATTAGGTTTGCACACAGTAGTTTGGTGTAAAATTGAAGTGTATACTATTGGTAATGTCAAAGCATGCATGTCCTGAGAAAACAACTTTTTTGTCTTGCTGAACAGAGGCATGAAATCAGTTTTTAAGAACTCAGAGTCATGTTGAAAGTTAACTTAAGGTGTTTCCATTAGGTTTCCACACAGTAGTTTGGTGTAAAATTGAAATGTATACTATTGGTAATGTCAAAGCATTGTATGCCCTGAGAAAACAACTTTTTTGTCTTGCTCAACAGAAGCATGAAACAGGTTTTAAACAACTCAGAATCATGTGAGAAGTTGATTTAAGATGTTTGCATTAGGTTTGCACACAGTAGTTTGGTGTAAAATTGAAATGTATACTCTTGGTAATGTCAAAGCATTGCGTTCCCTGAGAAAATAACTTTTTTGTCTTGCTCAGCACAGGCATGAAAGCAGTTTTAAACAACTCAGAATCATGTGGAAAGTTAACTTAAACTGTTAACATTAGGTTTGCACCCAGTAGTTTGGTGTAAAATTGAAATGTATACTATTGGTAATGTCAAAGCGTTGTATGCCCTGAGAAAACAACTTTTTTGTCTTGCTCTGCAGAAGCATGAAACCATTTTTGAACATCTCATAATCATGTGGAAAGTTAACTTAAACTGTTAACATTAGGTTTGCACACAGTAGTTTGGTGTAAAATTGAAATGTATACTATTGGTAATGACAAAGCATTGTATGCCCTGAGAAAACAACTTTTTTGTCTTGCTCAACAGAAGCATGAAACAGGTGTTAAACAACTCAGAATCATGTGGGAAGTTGATTTAAGGTGTTTGCATTAGGTTTGCACGCAGTAGTTTGGTGTAAAATTGAAATGTATACTCTCGGAAATGTCAAAGCATTGCATGCCCTGAGAAAATAACTTTTTTGTCTTGCTCAGCACAGGGTTGAAACCAGTTTTAAACAACTCAGAATCATGTGGAAAGTTAACTTAAACTGTTAACATTAGGTTTGCACACAGTAGTTTGGTGTAAAATTGCAGTCTATAATATTGGTAATGTCAAAGCATGCATGTCCTGAGAAAACAACTTTTTTGTCTTGCTCAACAGAGGCATGAAACAGGTTTTAAACAACTCAGAATCATGTGGAAAGTTAACTTAAACTGTTAACATTAGGTTTGCACACAGTAGTTTGGTGTAAAATTGAAGTGTATATTATTGGTAAAGTCAAAGCATGCATGTCCTGAGAAAACAACTTTTTTGTCTTGCTCAACAGAGGCATGAAATCAGTTTTTAAGAACTCAGAATCATGTGGAAAGTTAACTTAAACTGTTAACATTAGGTTTGCACACAGTAGTTTGGTGTAAAATTGAAATGTATACTCTTGGTAATGTCAAAGCATTGCATGCCCTGAGAAAACAACTTTTTTCTCTTGCTCTGCAGAAGCATGAAACCAGTTTTAAACATCTCAGAATCATGTGGAAAGTTATCTTAAACTGTTAACATTAGGTTTGCACACAGTAGTTTGGTGTAAAATTGAAATGTATACTCTTGGTAATGTCAAAGCATTGCATGCCCTGAGAAAATAACTTTTTTGTCTTGCTCAGCACAGGCATGAAACCAGTTTTAAACAACTCAGAATCATGTGGAAAGTTAACTTAAACTGTTAACATTAGGTTTGCACACAGTAGTTTGGTGTAAAATTGAAGTGTATACTATTGGTAATGACAAAGCATGCATGTCCTGAGAAAACAACTTTTTTGTCTTGCTCAACAGAGGCATGAAATCAGTTTTTAAGAACTCAGAATCATGTGGAAAGTTAACTTAAGGTGTTTCCATTAGGTTTACACACAGTAGTTTGGTGTAAAATTGAAATGTATACTATTGGTAATGTCAAAGCATTGTATGCCCTGAGAAAACAACTTTGTTTCTTGCTCAACAGAAGCATGAAACAGGTTTTAAACAACTCGTAATCATGTGAGAAGTTGATTTAAGGTGTTTGCATTAGGTTTGCACACAGTAGTTTGGTGTAAAATTGAAATATATAGTCTTGGTGATGTCAAAGCATTGCATGCCCTGAGAAAATAACTTTTTTGTCTTGCTCAGCACAGGCATGAAAGCAGTTCTAAACAACTCAGAATCATGTGGAAAGTTAACTTAAACTGTTAACATTAGGTTTGCACACAGTAGTTTGGTGTAAAATTGAAATGTATACTATTGGTAATGTCAAAGCGTTGTATGCCCTGAGAAAACAACTTTTTTGTCTTGCTCAACAGAAGCATGAAACAGGTTTTAAACAACTCAGAATCATGTGAGAAGTTGATTTAAGGTGTTTGCATTAGGTTTGCACACAGTAGTTTGGTGTAAAATTGAAATGTATAGTCTTGGTAATGTCAAAGCATTGCATGCCCTGAGAAAATAACTTTTTTGTCCAGCTCAGCACAGGCATGAAACCAGTTTTAAAAAACTCAGAATCATGTGGAAAGTTGATTTAAGGTGTTTCCATTAGGTTTCCACACAGTAGTTTGGTGTAAAATTGAAATGTATAGTCTTGGTAATGTCAAAGCATTGCATGCCCTGAGAAAATAACTTTTTTGTCCAGCTCAGCACAGGCATGAAACCAGTTTTAAACAACTCATAATCATGTGGAAAGAAACTTAAACTGTTAACATTAGGTTTGCACACAGTAGTTTGGTGTAAAATTGAAATGTATACTCTTGGTAATGTCAAAGCATTGCATGCCCTGAGAAAATAACTTTTTTGTCTTGCTCAGCACAGGCATGAAACCAGTTTTAAACAACTCAGAATCATGTGGAAAGTTAACTTAAACTGTTAACATTAGGTTTGCACACAGTAGTTTGGTGTAAAATTGAAGTGTATACTATTGGTAATGTCAAAGCATGCATGTCCTGAGAAAACAACTTTTTTGTCCTGCTGAACAGAGGCATGAAATCAGTTTTTAAGAACTCAGAGTCATGTTGAAAGTTAACTTAAGGTGTTTCCATTAGGTTTCCACACAGTAGTTTGGTGTAAAATTGAAATGTATACTATTGGTAATGTCAAAGCATTGTATGCCCTGAGAAAACAACTTTTTTGTCTTGCTCAACAGAAGCATGAAACAGGTTTTAAACAACTCAGAATCATGTGAGAAGTTGATTTAAGATGTTTGCATTAGGTTTGCACACAGTAGTTTGGTGTAAAATTGAAATGTATACTCTTGGTAATGTCAAAGCATTGCGTTCCCTGAGAAAATAACTTTTTTGTCTTGCTCAGCACAGGCATGAAAGCAGTTTTAAACAACTCAGAATCATGTGGAAAGTTAACTTAAACTGTTAACATTAGGTTTGCACCCAGTAGTTTGGTGTAAAATTGAAATGTATACTATTGGTAATGTCAAAGCGTTGTATGCCCTGAGAAAACAACTTTTTTGTCTTGCTCTGCAGAAGCATGAAACCATTTTTGAACATCTCATAATCATGTGGAAAGTTAACTTAAACTGTTAACATTAGGTTTGCACACAGTAGTTTGGTGTAAAATTGAAATGTATACTATTGGTAATGACAAAGCATTGTATGCCCTGAGAAAACAACTTTTTTGTCTTGCTCAACAGAAGCATGAAACAGGTGTTAAACAACTCAGAATCATGTGGGAAGTTGATTTAAGGTGTTTGCATTAGGTTTGCACGCAGTAGTTTGGTGTAAAATTGAAATGTATACTCTCGGAAATGTCAAAGCATTGCATGCCCTGAGAAAATAACTTTTTTGTCTTGCTCAGCACAGGGTTGAAACCAGTTTTAAACAACTCAGAATCATGTGGAAAGTTAACTTAAACTGTTAACATTAGGTTTGCACACAGTAGTTTGGTGTAAAATTGAAGTCTATAATATTGGTAATGTCAAAGCATGCATGTCCTGAGAAAACAACTTTTTTGTCTTGCTCAACAGAGGCATGAAACAGGTTTTAAACAACTCAGAATCATGTGGAAAGTTAAGTTAAACTGTTAACATTAGGTTTGCACACAGTAGTTTGGTGTAAAATTGAAGTGTATATTATTGGTAATGTCAAAGCATGCATGTCCTGAGAAAACAACTTTTTTGTCTTGCTCAACAGAGGCATGAAATCAGTTTTTAAGAACTCAGAATCATGTGGAAAGTTAACTTAAACTGTTAACATTAGGTTTGCACACAGTAGTTTGGTGTAAAATTTGAAATGTATACTCTTGGTAATGTCAAAGCATTGCATGCCCTGAGAAAATAACTTTTTTGTCTTGCTCAGCACAGGCATGAAACCAGTTTTAAACAACTCAGAATCATGTGGAAAGTTAACTTAAACTGTTAACATTAGGTTTGCACACAGTAGTTTGGTGTAAAATTGAAGTGTATACTATTGGTAATGACAAAGCATGCATGTCCTGAGAAAACAACTTTTTTGTCTTGCTCAACAGAGGCATGAAATCAGTTTTTAAGAACTCAGAATCATGTGGAAAGTTAACTTAAGGTGTTTCCATTAGGTTTACACACAGTAGTTTGGTGTAAAATTGAAATGTATACTATTGGTAATGTCAAAGCATTGTATGCCCTGAGAAAACAACTTTGTTTCTTGCTCAACAGAAGCATGAAACAGGTTTTAAACAACTCGTAATCATGTGAGAAGTTGATTTAAGGTGTTTGCATTAGGTTTGCACACAGTAGTTTGGTGTAAAATTGAAATATATAGTCTTGGTGATGTCAAAGCATTGCATGCCCTGAGAAAATAACTTTTTTGTCTTGCTCAGCACAGGCATGAAAGCAGTTCTAAACAACTCAGAATCATGTGGAAAGTTAACTTAAACTGTTAACATTAGGTTTGCACCCAGTAGTTTGGTGTAAAATTGAAATGTATACTATTGGTAATGTCAAAGCGTTGTATGCCCTGAGAAAACAACTTTTTTGTCTTGCTCTGCAGAAGCATGAACCCAGTTTTGAACATCTCATAATCATGTGGAAAGTTAACTTAAACTGTTAACATTAGGTTTGCACACAGTAGTTTGGTGTAAAATTGAAATGTATACTATTGGTAATGACAAAGCATTGTATGCCCTGAGAAAACAACTTTTTTGTCTTGCTCAACAGAAGCATGAAACAGGTGTTAAACAACTCAGAATCATGTGGGAAGTTGATTTAAGCTGTTTGCATTAGGTTTGCACACAGTAGTTTGGTGTAAAATTGAAATGTATACTCTTGGTAATGTCAAAGCATTGCATGCCCTGAGAAAATAACTTTTTTGTCTTGCTCAGCACAGGCATGAAACCAGTTTTAAACAACTCAGAATCATGTGGAAAGTTAACTTAAACTGTTAACATTAGGTTTGCACACAGTAGTTTGGTGTAAAATTGAAGTGTATACTATTGGTAATGTCAAAGCATGCATGTCCTGAGAAAACAACTTTTTTGTCTTGCTGAACAGAGGCATGAAATCAGTTTTTAAGAACTCAGAGTCATGTTGAAAGTTAACTTAAGGTGTTTCCATTAGGTTTCCACACAGTAGTTTGGTGTAAAATTGAAATGTATACTATTGGTAATGTCAAAGCATTGTATGCCCTGAGAAAAACAACTTTTTTGTCTTGCTCAACAGAAGCATGAAACAGGTTTTAAACAACTCAGAATCATGTGAGAAGTTGATTTAAGATGTTTGCATTAGGTTTGCACACAGTAGTTTGGTGTAAAATTGAAATGTATACTCTTGGTAATGTCAAAGCATTGCGTTCCCTGAGAAAATAACTTTTTTGTCTTGCTCAGCACAGGCATGAAAGCAGTTTTAAACAACTCAGAATCATGTGGAAAGTTAACTTAAACTGTTAACATTAGGTTTGCACCCAGTAGTTTGGTGTAAAATTGAAATGTATACTATTGGTAATGTCAAAGCGTTGTATGCCCTGTGAAAACAACTTTTTTGTCTTGCTCTGCAGAAGCATGAAACCATTTTTGAACATCTCATAATCATGTGGAAAGTTAACTTAAACTGTTAACATTAGGTTTGCACACAGTAGTTTGGTGTAAAATTGAAATGTATACTATTGGTAATGACAAAGCATTGTATGCCCTGAGAAAACAACTTTTTTGTCTTGCTCAACAGAAGCATGAAAGAGGTGTTAAACAACTCAGAATCATGTGGGAAGTTGATTTAAGGTGTTTGCATTAGGTTTGCACGCAGTAGTTTGGTGTAAAATTGAAATGTATACTCTCGGAAATGTCAAAGCATTGCATGCCCTGAGAAAATAACTTTTTTGTCTTGCTCAGCACAGGGTTGAAACCAGTTTTAAACAACTCAGAATCATGTGGAAAGTTAACTTAAACTGTTAACATTAGGTTTGCACACAGTAGTTTGGTGTAAAATTGAAGTCTATAATATTGGTAATGTCAAAGCATGCATGTCCTGAGAAAACAACTTTTTTGTCTTGCTCAACAGAGGCATGAAACAGGTTTTAAACAACTCAGAATCATGTGGAAAGTTAACTTAAACTGTTAACATTAGGTTTGCACACAGTAGTTTGGTGTAAAATTGAAGTGTATATTATTGGTAATGTCAAAGCATGCATGTCCTGAGAAAACAACTTTTTTGTCTTGCTCAACAGAGGCATGAAATCAGTTTTTAAGAACTCAGAATCATGTGGAAAGTTAACTTAAACTGTTAACATTAGGTTTGCACACAGTAGTTTGGTGTAAAATTGAAATGTATACTCTTGGTAATGTCAAAGCATTGCATGCCCTGAGAAAACAACTTTTTTCTCTTGCTCTGCAGAAGCATGAAACCAGTTTTAAACATCTCACAATCATGTGGAAAGTTATCTTAAACTGTTAACATTAGGTTTGCACACAGTAGTTTGGTGTAAAATTGAAATGTATACTCTTGGTAATGTCAAAGCATTGCGTTCCCTGAGAAAATAACTTTTTTGTCTAGCTCAGCACAGGCATGAAACCAGTTTTAAACAACTCAGAATCATGTGGAAAGTTGATTTAAGGTGTTTCCATTAGGTTTCCACACAGTAGCTTGGTGTAAGATTGAAATGTATACTCTTGGTAATGTCAAAGCGTTGTATGTCCTGAGAAAACAACTTTTTTGTCTTGCTCAACAGAAGCATGAAACAGGTTTTAAACAACTGAGAATCATGTGAGAAGTTGATTTAAGGTGTTTGCATTAGGTTTGCACACAGTAGTTTGGTGTAAAATTGAAATGTATAGTCTTGGTAATGTCAAAGCATTGCATGCCCTGAGAAAATAACTTTTTTGTCCAGCTCAGCACAGGCATGAAACCAGTTTTAAAAAACTCAGAATCATGTGGAAAGTTGATTTAAGGTGTTTCCATTAGGTTTCCACACAGTAGTTTGGTGTAAAATTGAAATGTATAGTCTTGGTAATGTCAAAGCATTGCATGCCCTGAGAAAATAACTTTTTTGTCCAGCTCAGCACAGGCATGAAACCAGTTTTAAACAACTCATAATCATGTGGAAAGAAACTTAAACTGTTAACATTAGGTTTGCACACAGTAGTTTGGTGTAAAATTGAAGTGTATACTATTGGTAATGTCAAAGCATGCATGTCCTGAGAAAACAACTTTTTTGTCTTGCTCAACAGAGGCATGAAATCAGTTTTTAAGAACTCAGAATCATGTGGAAAGTTAACTTAAGGTGTTTCCATTAGGTTTCCACACAGTAGTTTGGTGTAAAATTGAAATGTATACTATTGGTAATGTCAAAGCATTGTATGCCCTGAGAAAACAACTTTGTTGTCTTGCTCAACAGAAGCATGAAACAGGTTTTAAACAACTCGTAATCATGTGAGAAGTTGATTTAAGGTGTTTGCATTAGGTTTGCACACAGTAGTTTGGTGTAAAATTGAAATATATACTCTTGGTAATGTCAAAGCATTGCATGCCCTGAGAATATAACTTTTTTGTCTTGCTCAGCACAGGCATGAAAGCAGTTTTAAACAACTCAGAATCATGTGGAAAGTTAACTTAAACTGTTAACATTAGGTTTGCACCCAGTAGTTTGGTGTAAAATTGAAATGTATACTATTGGTAATGACAAAGCATTGTATGCCCTGAGAAAACAACTTTTTTGTCTTGCTCAACAGAAGCATGAAACAGGTGTTAAACAACTCAGAATCATGTGGGAAGTTGATTTAAGGTGTTTGCATTAGGTTTGCACACAGTAGTTTGGTGTAAAATTGAAATGTATACTCTCGGAAATGTCAAAGCATTGCATGCCCTGAGAAAATAACTTTTTTGTCTTGCTCAGCACAGGGTTGAAACCAGTTTTAAACAACTCAGAAACATGTGGAAAGTTAACTTAAACTGTTAACATTAGGTTTGCACACAGTAGTTTGGTGTAAAATTGAAATGTATACTCTTGGTAATGTCAAAGCATTGCATGCCCTGAGAAAACAACTTTTTTGTCTTTCTCTGCAGAAGCATGAAACCAGTTTTAAACATCTCACAATCATGTGGAAAGTTATCTTAAACTGTTAACATTAGGTTTGCACACAGTAGTTTGGTGTAAAATTGAAATGTATACTCTTGGTAATGTCAAAGCATTGCATGCCCTGAGAAAATAACTTTTTTGTCTTGCTCAGCACAGGCATGAAACCAGTTTTAAACAACTCAGAATGATGTGGAAAGTTAACTTAAACTGTTAACATTAGGTTTGCACACAGTAGTTTGGTGTAAAATTGAAGTGTATACTATTGGTAATGACAAAGCATGCATGTCCTGAGAAAACAACTTTTTTGTCTTGCTCAACAGAGGCATGAAATCAGTTTTTAAGAACTCAGAATCATGTGGAAAGTTAACTTAAGGTGTTTCCATTAGGTTTACACACAGTAGTTTGGTGTAAAATTGAAATGTATACTATTGGTAATGTCAAAGCATTGTATGCCCTGAGAAAACAACTTTGTTTCTTGCTCAACAGAAGCATGAAACAGGTTTTAAACAACTCGTAATCATGTGAGAAGTTGAGTTAAGGTGTTTGCATTAGGCACACAGTAGTTTGGTGTAAAATTGAAATATATAGACTTGGTGATGTCAAAGCATTGCATGCCCTGAGAAAATAACTTTTTTCTCTTGCTCAGCACAGGCATGAAAGCAGTTTTAAACAACTCAGAATCATGTGGAAAGTTAACTTAAACTGTTAACATTAGGTTTGCACACAGTACTTTGGTGTAAAATTGAAGTGTATACTATTGGTAATGTCAAAGCATGCATGTCCTGAGAAAACAACTTTTTTGTCTTGCTCAACAGAGGCAAAAAATCAGTTTTTAAGAACTCAGAATCATGTGGAAAGTTAACTTAAGGTGTTTGCATTAGGTTTGCACACAGTAGTTTGGTGTAAATTTGAAATGTATACTCTTGGTAATGTCAAAGCATTGCATGCCCTGAGAAAATAACTTTTTTGTCTTGCTCAGCACAGGCATAAAACCAGTTTTAAACAGCTCAGAATCATGTGGAAAGTTAACTTAAACTGCTAACATTAGGTTTGCACACAGTAGTTTGGTGTAAAATTGATGTCTATAATATTGGTAATGTCAAAGCATGCATGTCCTGAGAAAACAACTTTTTTGTCTTGCTCAACAGAGGCATGAAACAGGTTTTAAACAACTCAGAATCATGTGGAAAGTTAACTTAAACTGTTAACATTAGGTTTGCACACAGTAGTTTGGTGTAAAATTGAAGTGTATATTATTGGTAATGTCAAAGCATGCATGTCCTGAGAAAACAACTTTTTTGTCTTGCTCAACAGAGGCATGAAATCAGTTTTTAAGAACTCAGAATCATGTGGAAAGTTAACTTAAACTGTTAACATTAGGTTTACACACAGTAGTTTGGTGTAAAATTGAAATGTATACTATTGGTAATGTCAAAGCATTGTATGCCCTGAGAAAACAACTTTGTTTCTTGCTCAACAGAAGCATGAAACAGGTTTTAAACAACTCGTAATCATGTGAGAAGTTGATTTAAGGTGTTTGCATTAGGTTTGCACACAGTAGTTTGGTGTAAAAATGAAATGTATACTCTTGGTAATGTCAAAGCATTGCATGCCCTGAGAAAATAACTTTTTTGTCTTGCTCAGCACAGGCATGAAAGCAGTTTTAAACAACTCAGAATCATGTGGAAAGTTAACTTAAACTGTTAACATTAGGTTTGCACACAGTAGTTTGGTGTAAAATTGAAGTGTATACTATTGGTAATGTCAAAGCATGCATGTCCTGAGAAAATAACTCTTTTGTCCAGCTCAGCACAGGCATGAAACCAGTTTTAAACAACTCAGAATCATGTGGAAAGTTGATTTAAGGTGTTTCCATTAGGTTTCCACACAGTAGTTTGGTGTAAGATTGAAATGTATACGCTTGGTAATGTCAAAGCGTTGTATGCCCTGAGAAAACAACTTTTTTGTCTTGCTCTGCAGAAGCATGAAACCAGTTTTAAACATCTCATAATCATGTGGAAAGTTAACTTAAACTGTTAACATTAGGTTTGCACACAGTAGTTTGGTGTAAAATTGAAGTGTATACTGTTGGTAATGTCAAAGCATGCATGTCCTGAGAAAATAACTTTTTTGTCTTGCTCAGCAGAGGCATGAAACCAGTTTAAAACAACTCAGAATCATCTGGAAAGTTAACCTAAACTGTTAACATTAGGTTTGCACCCAGTAGTTTGGTGTAAAATTGAAATGTATACTCTTGGTAATGTCAAAGCGTTGTATGCCCTGAGAAAACAACTTTTTTGTCTTGCTCAACAGAAGCATGAAACAGGTGTTAAACAACTCAGAATCATGTGGGAAGTTGACTTAAGGTGTTTGCATTAGGTTTGCACACAGTAGTTTGTTGTAAAATTGAAATGTATACTCTCGGAAATGTCAAAGCATTGCATGCCCTGAGAAAATAACTTTTTTGTCTTGCTCAGCACAGGGTTGAAACCAGTTTTAAACAACTCAGAATCATGTGGAAAGTTAACTTAAACTGTTAACATTAGGTTTGCACACAGTAGTTTGGTGTAAAATTGAAGTCTATAATATTGGTAATGTCAAAGCATGCATGTCCTGAGAAAACAACTTTTTTGTCTTGCTCAATAGAGGCATGAAATCAGTTTTTAAGAACTCAGAATCATGTGGAAAGTTAACTTAAGGTGTTTCCATTAGGTGTCCACACAGTAGTTTGGTGTAAAATTGAAATGTATACGCTTGGTAATGTCAAAGCATTGTATGCCCTGAGAAAACAACTTTTTTGTCTTGCTCAACAGAAGCATGAAACAGGTTTTAAACAACTCGTAATCATGTGAGAAGTTGATTTAAGGTGTTTGCATTAGGTTTGCACACAGTAGTTTGGTGTAAAATTGAAATGTATACTCTTGGTAATGTCAAAGCATTGCACGCCCTTAGAAAATAACTTTTTTGTCCAGCTCAGCAGAGGCATGAAACCAGTTTTAAACAACTCAGAATCATGTGGAAAGTTGATTTAAGGTGTTTCCATTAGGTTTCCACACAGTAGTTTGGTGTAAAATTGAAATGTATACTCTTGGTAATGTCAAAGCGTTGTATGCCCTGAGAAAACAACTTTTTTGTCTTGCTCTGCAGAAGCATGAAACCAGTTTTAAACATCTCATAATCATGTGGAAAGAAACTTAAACTGTTAACATTAGGTTTGCACACAGTAGTTTGGTGTAAAATTGAAATGTATTCTCTTGGTAATGTCAAAGCATTGCATGCCCTGAGAAAATAACTTTTTTGTCTTGCTCAGCACAGGCATGAAACCAGTTATAAACAACTCAGAATCATGTGGGAAGTTAACTTAAACTGTTAACATTAGGTTTGCACACAGTAGTTTGGTGTAAAATTGAAGTGTATACTATTGGTAATGACAAAGCATGCATGTCCTGAGAAAACAACTTTTTTGTCTTGCTCAACAGAGGCATGAAATCAGTTTTTAAGAACTCAGAATCATGTGGAAAGTTAACTTCAGGTGTTTCCATTAGGTTTACACACAGTAGTTTGGTGTAAAATTGAAATGTATACTCTTGGTAATGTCAAAGCGTTGTATGCCCTGAGAAAACAACTTTTTTGTCTTGCTCTGCAGAAGCATGAAACCAGTTTTAAACATCTCATAATCATGTGGAAAGTTAACTTAAACTGTTAACATTAGGTTTGCACACAGTAGTTTGGTGTAAAATTGAAATGTATACTATTGGTATTGACAAAGCATTGTATGCCCTGAGAAAACAACTTTTTTGTCTTGCTCAACAGAAGCATGAAACAGGTTTTAAACAACTCAGAATCATGTGGGAAGTTGATTTAAGGAGTTTGCATTAGGTTTGCACACAGTAGTTTGGTGTAAAAATGAAATGTATACTCTTGGTAATGTCAAAGCATTGCATGCCCTGAGAAAATAACTTTTTTGTCTTGCTCAGCACAGGCATGAAACCAGTTTTAAACAACTCAGAATCATGTGGAAAGTTAACTTAAACTGTTAACATTAGGTTTCCACACAGTAGTTTGGTGTAATATTGAAGTGTATAGTATTGGTAATGTCAAAGCATGCATGTCCTGAGAAAACAACTTTTTTGTCTTGCTCAACAGAAGCATGAAACAGGTTTTAAACAACTCAGAATCATGTGAGAAGTTGATTTAAGGAGTTTGCATTAGGTTTGCACACAGTAGTTTGGTGTAAAAATGAAATGTATACTCTTGGTAATGTCAAAGCATTGCATGCCCTGAGAAAATAACTTTTTTGTCTTGCTCAGCACAGGCATGAAACCAGTTTTAAACAACTCAGAATCATGTGGAAAGTTAACTTAAACTGTTAACATTAGGTTTGCACACAGTAGTTTGGTGTAAAATTGAAGTGTATACTATTGGTAATGACAAAGCATGCATGTCCTGAGAAAACAACTTTTTTGCCTTGCTCAACAGAGGCATGAAATCAGTTTTTAAGAACTCAGAATCATGTGGAAAGTTAACTTAAGGTGTTTCCATTAGGTTTACACACAGTAGTTTGGTGTAAAATTGAAATGTATACTATTGGTAATGTCAAAGCATTGTATGCCCTGAGAAAACAACTTTGTTTCTTGCTCAACAGAAGCATGAAACAGGTTTTAAACAACTCGTAATCATGTGAGAAGTTGATTTAAGCTGTTTGCATGAGGTTTGCACACAGTAGTTTGGTGTAAAATTGAAATATATACTCTTGGTAATGTCAAAGCATTGCATGCCCTGAGAAAATAACTTTTTTGTCTTGCTCAGCACAGGCATGAAACCAGTTTTAAACAACTCAGAATCATGTGGAAAGTTAACTTAAACTGTTAGCATTAGGTTTGCACCGAGTAGTTTGGTGTAAAATTGAAATGTATACTATTGGTAATGTCAAAGCGTTGTATGCCCGAAGAAAACAACTTTTTTGTCTTGCTCTGCAGAAGCATGAAACCAGTTTTGAACATCTCATAATCATGTGGAAAGTTAACTTAAACTGTTAACATTAGGTTTGCACACAGTAGTTTGGTGTAAAATTGAAATGTATACTATTGGTAATGACAAAGCATTGTATGCCCTGAGAAAACAACTTTTTTGTCTTGCTCAACAGAAGCATGTAACAGGTGTTAAACAACTCAGAATCATGTGGGAAGTTGATTTAAGGTGTTTGCATTAGCTTTGCACACAGTAGTTTGGTGTAAAATTGAAATGTATACTCTCGGAAATGTCAAAGCATTGCATGCCCTGAGAAAATAACTTTTTTGTCTTGCTCAGCACAGGGTTGAAACCAGTTTTAAACAACTCAGAATCATGTGGAAAGTTGATTTAAGGTGTTTCCATTAGGTTTCCACACAGTAGTTTGGTGTAAGATTGAAATGTATAGGCTTGGTAATGTCAAAGCGTTGTATGCCCTGAGAAAACAACTTTTTTGTCTTGCTCTGCAGAAGCATGAACCCAGTTTTAAACATCTCATAATCATGTGCAAAGTTAACTTAAACTGTTAACATTAGGTTTGCACACAGTAGTTTGGTGTAAAATTGAAGTGTATACTATTGGTAATGTCAAAGCATGCATGTCCTGAGAAAATAACTTTTTTGTCTTGCTCAGCAGAGGCATGAAACCAGTTTTAAACAACTCAGAATCATGTGGAAAGTTAACTTAAACTGTTAACATTAGGTTTGCACCCAGTAGTTTGGTGTAAAATTGAAATGTATACTCTTGGTAATGTCAAAGCGTTGTATGCCCTAGAAAACTATTTTTTTGTCTTGCTCTGCAGAAGCATGAAACCAGTTTTAAACATCTCATAAACATGTGGAAAGAAACTTAAACTGTTAACATTAGGTTTGCACACAGTAGTTTGGTGTAAAATTGAAATGTATACTCTTGGTAATGTCAAAGCATTGCATGCCCTGAGAAAATAACTTTTTTGTCTTGCTCAGCACAGGCATGAAACCAGTTTTAAACAACTCAGAATCATGTGGGAAGTTATCTTAAACTGTTAACATTAGGTTTGCACACAGTAGTTTGGTGTAAAATTGAAATGTATACTCTTGGTAATGTCAAAGCACTGCATGCCCTGAGAAAATAACTTTTTTGTCCAGCTCAGCACAGGCATGAAACCAGTTTTAAACAACTCAGAATCATGTGGAAAGTTAACTTAAACTGTCAACATTAGGTTTGCACACAGTAGTTTGGTGTAAAATTGAAGTCTATACTATTGGTAATGACAAAGCATGCATGTCCTGAGAAAACAACTTTTTTGTCTCGCTCAACAGAGGCATGAAATCAGTTTTTAAGAACTCAGAATCATGTGGAAAGTTAACTTAAGGTGTTTCCATTAGGTTTCCACACAGTAGTTTGGTGTAAAATTGAAATGTATACTATTGGTAATGTCAAAGCATTGTATGCCCTGAGAAAACAACTTTGTTGTCTTGTTCAACAGAAGCATGAAACAGGTTTTAAACAACTCGTAATCATGTGCGAAGTTGATTTAAGGTGTTTGCATTAGGTTTACACACAGTAGTTTGGTGTAAAATTGAAATATATACTCTTGGTAATGTCAAAGCATTGCATGCCCTGAGAAAATAACTTTTTTGTCTTGCTCAGCACAGGCATGAAAGCAGTTTTAAACAACTCAGAATCATGTGGAAAGTTAACTTAAGCTGTTAACATTAGGTTTGCACCCAGTAGTTTGGTGTAAAATTGAAATATATACTATTGGTAATGTCAAAGCGTTGTATGCCCTGAGAAAACAACTTTTTTGTCTTGCTCTGCAGAAGCATGAAACCCGTTTTAAACATCTCATAATCATGTGGAAAGTTAACTTAAACTGTTAACATTAGGTTTGCACCCTGTAGTTTGGTGTAAAATTGAAATGTATACTATTGGGAATGACAAAGCATTGTATGCCCTGAGAAAACAACTTTTTTGTCTTGCTCAACAGAAGCATGAAACAGGTGTTAAGCAACTCAGAATCATGTGGGAAGTTGATTTAAGGTGTTTGCATTAGGTTTGCACACAGTAGTTTGGTGTAAAATTGAAATGTATACTCTTGGAAATGTCAAAGCATTGCATGCCCTGAGAAAATAACTTTTTTGTCTTGCTCAGCACAGGCATGAAACCAGTTTTAAACAACTCAGAATCATGTGGAAAGTTAACTTAAACTGTTAACATTAGGTTTGCACACAGTAGTTTGGTGTAAAATTGAAGTGTACACTATTGGTAATGTCAAAGCATGCATGTCCTGAGAAAATAACTTTTTTGTCTTGCTCAGCAGAGGCATGAAACCAGTTTTAAACAACTCAGAATCATCTGGAAAGTTAACCTAAACTGTTAACATTAGGTTTGCACCCAGTAGTTTGGTGTAAAATTGAAATGTATACTCTTGGTAATGTCAAAGCGTTGTATGCCCTGAGAAAATACCTTTTTTGTCTTGCTCAGCACAGGCATGAAACCAGTTTTAAACAACTCAGAATCATGTGGGAAGTTAACTTAAACTGTTAACATTAGGTTTGCACAGAGTAGTTTGGTGTAAAATTGAAGTGTATACTATTGGTAATGACAAAGCATGCATGTCCTGAGAAAACAACTTTTTTGTCTTGCTCAACAGAGGCATGAAATCAGTTTTTAAGAACTCAGAATCATGTGGAAAGTTAACTTCAGGTGTTTCCATTAGGTTTACACACAGTAGTTTGGTGTAAAATTGAAATGTATACTCTTGGTAATGTCAAAGCGTTGTATGCCCTGAGAAAACAACTTTTTTGTCTTGCTCTGCAGAAGCATGAAACCAGTTTTAAACATCTCATAATCATGTGGAAAGTTAACTTAAACTGTTAACATTAGGTTTGCACACAGTAGTTTGGTGTAAAATTGAAATGTATACTATTGGTATTGACAAAGCATTGTATGCCCTGAGAAAACAACTTTTTTGTCTTGCTCAACAGAAGCATGAAACAGGTTTTAAACAACTCAGAATCATGTGGGAAGTTGATTTAAGGAGTTTGCATTAGGTTTGCACACAGTAGTTTGGTGTAAAAATGAAATGTATACTCTTGGTAATGTCAAAGCATTGCATGCCCTGAGAAAATAACTTTTTTGTCTTGCTCAGCACAGGCATGAAACCAGTTTTAAACAACTCAGAATCATGTGGAAAGTTAACTTAAACTGTTAACATTAGGTTTCCACACAGTAGTTTGGTGTAATATTGAAGTGTATAGTATTGGTAATGTCAAAGCATGCATGTCCTGAGAAAACAACTTTTTTGTCTTGCTCAACAGAAGCATGAAACAGGTTTTAAACAACTCAGAATCATGTGAGAAGTTGATTTAAGGAGTTTGCATTAGGTTTGCACACAGTAGTTTGGTGTAAAAATGAAATGTATACTCTTGGTAATGTCAAAGCATTGCATGCCCTGAGAAAATAACTTTTTTGTCTTGCTCAGCACAGGCATGAAACCAGTTTTAAACAACTCAGAATCATGTGGAAAGTTAACTTAAACTGTTAACATTAGGTTTGCACACAGTAGTTTGGTGTAAAATTGAAGTGTATACTATTGGTAATGACAAAGCATGCATGTCCTGAGAAAACAACTTTTTTGCCTTGCTCAACAGAGGCATGAAATCAGTTTTTAAGAACTCAGAATCATGTGGAAAGTTAACTTAAGGTGTTTCCATTAGGTTTACACACAGTAGTTTGGTGTAAAATTGAAATGTATACTATTGGTAATGTCAAAGCATTGTATGCCCTGAGAAAACAACTTTGTTTCTTGCTCAACAGAAGCATGAAACAGGTTTTAAACAACTCGTAATCATGTGAGAAGTTGATTTAAGCTGTTTGCATTAGGTTTGCACACAGTAGTTTGGTGTAAAATTGAAATATATACTCTTGGTAATGTCAAAGCATTGCATGCCCTGAGAAAATAACTTTTTTGTCTTGCTCAGCACAGGCATGAAACCAGTTTTAAACAACTCAGAATCATGTGGAAAGTTAACTTAAACTGTTAGCATTAGGTTTGCACCGAGTAGTTTGGTGTAAAATTGAAATGTATACTATTGGTAATGTCAAAGCGTTGTATGCCCGAAGAAAACAACTTTTTTGTCTTGCTCTGCAGAAGCATGAAACCAGTTTTGAACATCTCATAATCATGTGGAAAGTTAACTTAAACTGTTAACATTAGGTTTGCACACAGTAGTTTGGTGTAAAATTGAAATGTATACTATTGGTAATGACAAAGCATTGTATGCCCTGAGAAAACAACTTTTTTGTCTTGCTCAACAGAAGCATGAAACAGGTGTTAAACAACTCAGAATCATGTGGGAAGTTGATTTAAGGTGTTTGCATTAGCTTTGCACACAGTAGTTTGGTGTAAAATTGAAATGTATACTCTCGGAAATGTCAAAGCATTGCATGCCCTGAGAAAATAACTTTTTTGTCTTGCTCAGCACAGGGTTGAAACCAGTTTTAAACAACTCAGAATCATGTGGAAAGTTGATTTAAGGTGTTTCCATTAGGTTTCCACACAGTAGTTTGGTGTAAGATTGAAATGTATAGGCTTGGTAATGTCAAAGCGTTGTATGCCCTGAGAAAACAACTTTTTTGTCTTGCTCTGCAGAAGCATGAAACCAGTTTTAAACATCTCATAATCATGTGGAAAGTTAACTTAAACTGTTAACATTAGGTTTGCACACAGTAGTTTGGTGTAAAATTGAAGTGTATACTATTGGTAATGTCAAAGCATGCATGTCCTGAGAAAATAACTTTTTTGTCTTGCTCAGCAGAGGCATGAAACCAGTTTTAAACAACTCAGAATCATGTGGAAAGTTAACTTAAACTGTTAACATTAGGTTTGCACCCAGTAGTTTGGTGTAAAATTGAAATGTATACTCTTGGTAATGTCAAAGCGTTGTATGCCCTAGAAAACTATTTTTTTGTCTTGCTCTGCAGAAGCATGAAACCAGTTTTAAACATCTCATAATCATGTGGAAAGAAACTTAAACTGTTAACATTAGGTTTGCACACAGTAGTTTGGTGTAAAATTGAAATGTATACTCTTGGTAATGTCAAAGCATTGCATGCCCTGAGAAAATAACTTTTTTGTCTTGCTCAGCACAGGCATGAAACCAGTTTTAAACAACTCAGAATCATGTGGGAAGTTATCTTAAACTGTTAACATTAGGTTTGCACACAGTAGTTTGGTGTAAAATTGAAATGTATACTCTTGGTAATGTCAAAGCACTGCATGCCCTGAGAAAATAACTTTTTTGTCCAGCTCAGCACAGGCATGAAACCAGTTTTAAACAACTCAGAATCATGTGGAAAGTTAACTTAAACTGTTAACATTAGGTTTGCACACAGTAGTTTGGTGTAAAATTGAAGTCTATACTATTGGTAATGACAAAGCATGCATGTCCTGAGAAAACAACTTTTTTGTCTCGCTCAACAGAGGCATGAAATCAGTTTTTAAGAACTCAGAATCATGTGGAAAGTTAACTTAAGGTGTTTCCATTAGGTTTCCACACAGTAGTTTGGTGTAAAATTGAAATGTATACTATTGGTAATGTCAAAGCATTGTATGCCCTGAGAAAACAACTTTGTTGTCTTGTTCAACAGAAGCATGAAACAGGTTTTAAACAACTCGTAATCATGTGCGAAGTTGATTTAAGGTGTTTGCATTAGGTTTACACACAGTAGTTTGGTGTAAAATTGAAATATATACTCTTGGTAATGTCAAAGCATTGCATGCCCTGAGAAAATAACTTTTTTGTCTTGCTCAGCACAGGCATGAAAGCAGTTTTAAACAACTCAGAATCATGTGGAAAGTTAACTTAAGCTGTTAATATTAGGTTTGCACCCAGTAGTTTGGTGTAAAATTGAAATGTATACTATTGGTAATGTCAAAGCGTTGTATGCCCTGAGAAAACAACTTTTTTGTCTTGCTCTGCAGAAGCATGAAACCCGTTTTAAACATCTCATAATCATGTGGAAAGTTAACTTAAACTGTTAACATTAGGTTTGCACCCTGTAGTTTGGTGTAAAATTGAAATGTATACTATTGGGAATGACAAAGCATTGTATGCCCTGAGAAAACAACTTTTTTGTCTTGCTCAACAGAAGCATGAAACAGGTGTTAAGCAACTCAGAATCATGTGGGAAGTTGATTTAAGGTGTTTGCATTAGGTTTGCACACAGTAGTTTGGTGTAAAATTGAAATGTATACTCTTGGAAATGTCAAAGCATTGCATGCCCTGAGAAAATAACTTTTTTGTCTTGCTCAGCACAGGCATGAAACCAGTTTTAAACAACTCAGAATCATGTGGAAAGTTAACTTAAACTGTTAACATTAGGTTTGCACACAGTAGTTTGGTGTAAAATTGAAGTGTACACTATTGGTAATGTCAAAGCATGCATGTCCTGAGAAAATAACTTTTTTGTCTTGCTCAGCAGAGGCATGAAACCAGTTTTAAACAACTCAGAATCATCTGGAAAGTTAACCTAAACTGTTAACATTAGGTTTGCACCCAGTAGTTTGGTGTAAAATTGAAATGTATACTCTTGGTAATGTCAAAGCGTTGTATGCCCTGAGAAAATAACTTTTTTGTCTTGCTCAGCACAGGCATGAAACCAGTTTTAAACAACTCAGAATCATGTGGGAAGTTAACTTAAACTGTTAACATTAGGTTTGCACAGAGTAGTTTGGTGTAAAATTGAAGTGTATACTATTGGTAATGACAAAGCATGCATGTCCTGAGAAAACAACTTTTTTGTCTTGCTCAACAGAGGCATGAAATCAGTTTTTAAGAACTCAGAATCATGTGGAAAGTTAACTTCAGGTGTTTCCATTAGGTTTACACACAGTAGTTTGGTGTAAAATTGAAATGTATACTCTTGGTAATGTCAAAGCGTTGTATGCCCTGAGAAAACAACTTTTTTGTCTTGCTCTGCAGAAGCATGAAACCAGTTTTAAACATCTCATAATCATGTGGAAAGTTAACTTAAACTGTTAAAATTAGGTTTGCACACAGTAGTTTGGTGTAAAATTGAAATGTATACTATTGGTATTGACAAAGCATTGTATGCCCTGAGAAAACAACTTTTTTGTCTTGCTCAACAGAAGCATGAAACAGGTTTTAAACAACTCAGAATCATGTGGGAAGTTGATTTAAGGAGTTTGCATTAGGTTTGCACACAGTAGTTTGGTGTAAAAATGAAATGTATACTCTTGGTAATGTCAAAGCATTGCATGCCCTGAGAAAATAACTTTTTTGTCTTGCTCAGCACAGGCATGAAACCAGTTTTAAACAACTCAGAATCATGTGGAAAGTTAACTTAAACTGTTAACATTAGGTTTCCACACAGTAGTTTGGTGTAAAATTGAAGTGTATAGTATTGGTAATGTCAAAGCATGCATGTCCTGAGAAAACAACTTTTTTGCCTTGCTCAACAGAGGCATGAAATCAGTTTTTAAGAACTCAGAATCATGTGGAAAGTTAACTTAAGGTGTTTCCATTAGGTTTACACACAGTAGTTTGGTGTAAAATTGAAATGTATACTATTGGTAATGTCAAAGCATTGTATGCCCTGAGAAAACAACTTTGTTTCTTGCTCAACAGAAGCATGAAACAGGTTTTAAACAACTCGTAATCATGTGAGAAGTTGATTTAAGCTGTTTGCATTAGGTTTGCACACAGTAGTTTGGTGTAAAATTGAAATATATACTCTTGGTAATGTCAAAGCATTGCATGCCCTGAGAAAATAACTTTTTTGTCTTGCTCAGCACAGGCATGAAACCAGTTTTAAACAACTCAGAATCATGTGGAAAGTTAACTTAAACTGTTAGCATTAGGTTTGCACCGAGTAGTTTGGTGTAAAATTGAAATGTATACTATTGGTAATGTCAAAGCGTTGTATGCCCGCAGAAAACAACTTTTTTGTCTTGCTCTGCAGAAGCATGAAACCAGTTTTGAACATCTCATAATCATGTGGAAAGTTAACTTAAACTGTTAACATTAGGTTTGCACACAGTAGTTTGGTGTAAAATTGAAATGTATACTATTGGTAATGACAAAGCATTGTATGCCCTGAGAAAACAACTTTTTTGTCTTGCTCAACAGAAGCATGAAACAGGTGTTAAACAACTCAGAATCATGTGGGAAGTTGATTTAAGGTGTTTGCATTAGCTTTGCACACAGTAGTTTGGTGTAAAATTGAAATGTATACTCTCGGAAATGTCAAAGCATTGCATGCCCTGAGAAAATAACTTTTTTGTCTTGCTCAGCACAGGGTTGAAACCAGTTTTAAACAACTCAGAATCATGTGGAAAGTTGTTTTAAGGTGTTTCCATTAGGTTTCCACACAGTAGTTTGGTGTAAGATTGAAATGTATAGGCTTGGTAATGTCAAAGCGTTGTATGCCCTGAGAAAACAACTTTTTTGTCTTGCTCTGCAGAAGCATGAAACCAGTTTTAAACATCTCATAATCATGTGGAAAGTTAACTTAAACTGTTAACATTAGGTTTGCACACAGTAGTTTGGTGTAAAATTGAAGTGTATACTATTGGTAATGTCAAAGCATGCATGTCCTGAGAAAATAACTTTTTTGTCTTGCTCAGCAGAGGCATGAAACCAGTTTTAAACAACTCAGAATCATGTGGAAAGTTAACTTAAACTGTTAACATTAGGTTTGCACCCAGTAGTTTGGTGTAAAATTGAGATGTATACTCTTGGTAATGTCAAAGCGTTGTATGCCCTAGAAAACTATTTTTTTGTCTTGCTCTGCAGAAGCATGAAACCAGTTTTAAACATCTCATAATCATGTGGAAAGAAACTTAAACTGTTAACATTAGGTTTGCACACAGTAGTTTGGTGTAAAATTGAAATGTATACTCTTGGTAATGTCAAAGCATTGCATGCCCTGAGAAAATAACTTTTTTGTCTTGCTCAGCACAGGCATGAAACCAGTTTTAAACAACTCAGAATCATGTGGGAAGTTATCTTAAACTGTTAACATTAGGTTTGCACACAGTAGTTTGGTGTAAAATTGAAATGTATACTCTTGGTAATGTCAAAGCACTGCATGCCCTGAGAAAATAACTTTTTTGTCCAGCTCAGCACAGGCATGAAACCAGTTTTAAACACCTCAGAATCATGTGGAAAGTTAACTTAAACTGTTAACATTAGGGTTGCACACAGTAGTTTGGTGTAAAATTGAAGTCTATACTATTGGTAATGACAAAGCATGCATGTCCTGAGAAAACAACTTTTTTGTCTCGCTCAACAGAGGCATGAAATCAGTTTTTAAGAACTCAGAATCATGTGGAAAGTTAACTTAAGGTGTTTCCATTAGGTTTCCACACAGTAGTTTGGTGTAAAATTGAAATGTATACTATTGGTAATGTCAAAGCATTGTATGCCCTGAGAAAACAACTTTGTTGTCTTGTTCAACAGAAGCATGAAACAGGTTTTAAACAACTCGTAATCATGTGAGAAGTTGATTTAAGGTGTTTGCATTAGGTTTACACACAGTAGTTTGGTGTAAAATTGAAATATATACTCTTGGTAATGTCAAAGCATTGCATGCCCTGAGAAAATAACTTTTTTGTCTTGCTCAGCACAGGCATGAAAGCAGTTTTAAACAACTCAGAATCATGTGGAAAGTTAACTTAAGCTGTTAACATTAGGTTTGCACCCAGTAGTTTGGTGTAAAATTGAAATGTATACTATTGGTAATGTCAAAGCGTTGTATGCCCTGAGAAAACAACTTTTTTGTCTTGCTCTGCAGAAGCATGAAACCCGTTTTAAACATCTCATAATCATGTGGAAAGTTAACTTAAACTGTTAACATTAGGTTTGCACCCTGTAGTTTGGTGTAAAATTGAAATGTATACTATTGGTAATGACAAAGCATTGTATGCCCTGAGAAAACAACTTTTTTGTCTTGCTCAACAGAAGCATGAAACAGGTGTTAAGCAACTCAGAATCATGTGGGAAGTTGATTTAAGGTGTTTGCATTAGGTTTGCACACAGTAGTTTGGTGTAAAATTGAAATGTATACTCTTGGAAATGTCAAAGCATTGCATGCCCTGAGAAAATAACTTTTTTGTCTTGCTCAGCACAGGCATGAAACCAGTTTTAAACAACTCAGAATCATGTGGAAAGTTAACTTAAACTGTTAACATTAGGTTTGCACACAGTAGTTTGGTGTAAAATTGAAGTGTACACTATTGGTAATGTCAAAGCATGCATGTCCTGAGAAAATAACTTTTTTGTCTTGCTCAGCAGAGGCATGAAACCAGTTTTAAACAACTCAGAATCATGTGGAAAGTTAACTTAAACTGTTAACATTAGGTTTGCACACAGTAGTTTGGTGTAAAATTGAAGTCTATACTATTGGTAATGTCAAAGCATGCATGTCCTGAGAAAACAACTTTTTTGTCTTGCTCAACAGAGGCATGAAATCAGTTTTTAAGAACTCAGAATCATGTGGAAAGTTAACTTAAGGTGTTTCCATTAGGTTTCCACACAGTAGTTTGGTGTAAAATTGAAATGTATACTATTGGTAATGTCAAAGCATTGTATGCCCTGAGAAAATAACTTTTTTGTCTTGCTCAACAGAAGCATGAAACAGGTTTTAAACAACTCAGAATCATGTGGGAAGTTATCTTAAACTGTTAACATTAGGTTTGCACACAGTAGTTTGGTGTAAAATTGAAATGTATACTCTTGGTAATGTCAAAGCACTGCATGCCCTGAGAAAATAACTTTTTTGTCCAGCTCAGCACAGGCATGAAACCAGTTTTAAACAACTCAGAATCATGTGGAAAGTTGATTTAAGGTGTTTCCATTAGGTTTGCACACAGTAGTTTGGTGTAAGATTGAAGTGTATACTCTCGGAAATGTCAAAGCATTGCATGCCCTGAGAAAATAACTTTTTTGTCTTGCTCAGCACAGGGTTGAAACCAGTTTTAAACAACTCAGAATCATGTGGAAAGTTAACTTAAACTGCTAACATTAGGTTTGCACACAGTAGTTTGGTGTAAAATTGAAGTCTATACTATTGGTAATGACAAAGCATGCATGTCCTGAGAAAACAACTTTTTTGTCTTGCTCAACAGAGGCATGAAATCAGTTTTTAAGAACTCAGAATCATGTGGAAAGTTAACTTAAGGTGTTTCCATTAGCTTTGCACCCAGTAGTTTGGTGTAAAATTGAAATGTATACTATTGGTAATGTCAAAGCGTTGTATGCCCTGAGAAAACAACTTTTTTGTCTTGCTCTGCAGAAGCATGAAACCAGTTTTAAACATCTCATAATCATGTGGAAAGTTAACTTAAACTGTTAACATTAGGTTTGCACCCTGTAGTTTGGTGTAAAATTGAAATGTATACTATTGGTAATGACAAAGCATTGTATGCCCTGAGAAAACAACTTTTTTGTCTTGCTCAACAGAAGCATGAAACAGGTGTTAAGCAACTCAGAATCATGTGGGAAGTTGATTTAAGGTGTTTGCATTAGGTTTGCACACAGTAGTTTGGTGTAAAATTGAAATATATACTCTTGGTAATGTCAAAACATTGCATGCCCTGAGAAAATAACTTTTTTGTCTTGCTCAGCACAGGCATGAAACCAGTTTTAAACAACGCAGAATCATGTGGAAAGTTAACTTAAACTGTTAACATTAGGTTTGCACACAGTAGTTTGGTGTAAAATTGAAGTGTATACTATTGGTAATGACAAAGCATGCATGTCCTGAGAAAACAACTTTTTTGTCTTGCTCAACAGAGGCATGAAATCAGTTTTTGAGAACTCAGAATCATGTGGAAGGTTGATTTAAGGTGTTTGAATTAGGTTTGCACACAGTAGTTTGGTGTAAAATTGAGATGTATACTCTTGGTAATGTCAAAGCATTGCGTGCCCTGAGAAAATAACTTTTTTGTCTAGCTCAGCACAGGCATGAAACCAGTTTTAAACAACTCAGAATCATGTGGAAAGTTGATTTAAGGTGTCTCCAGTAGGTTTCCACACAGCAGTTTGGTGTAAGATTGAAATGTATACGCTTGGTAATGTCAAAGCGTTGTGTGCCCTGAGAAAACAACTTTTTTGTCTTGCTCTGCAGAAGCATGAAACCAGTTTTAAACATCTCATAATCATGTGGAAAGTTAACTTAAACTGTTATCATTAGGTTTGCACACAGTAGTTTGGTGTAAAATTGAGGTGTATACTATTGGTAATGTCAAAGCATGCATGTCCTGAGAAAACAACTTTTTTGTCTTGCTCAACAGAGGCATGAAACCAGTTTTAAACAACTCAGAGTCATCTGGAAAGTTAACTTAAACTGTTAACATTAGGTTTGCACCCAGTAGTTTGGTGTAAAATTGAAATTTATACTCTTGGTAATGTCAAAGCGTTGTATGCCCGGAGAAAACAACTTTTTTGTCTTGCTCTGCAGAAGCATGAAACCAGTTTTAAACATTTCATAATCATGTGGAAAGAAACTTAAACTGTTAACATTAGGTTTGCACACAGTAGTTTGGTGTAAAATTGAAATGTATACTCTTGGTAATGTCAAAGCATTGCATGCCCTGAGAAAATAACTTTTTTGTCTTGCTCAGCACAGGCATGAAACCAGTTTTAAACAACTCAGAATCATGTGGAAAGTTAACTTAAACTGTTAACATTAGGTTTGCACACAGTAGTTTGGTGTAAAATTGAAGTGTATACTATTGGTAATGACAAAGCATGCATGTCCTGAGAAAACAACTTTTTTGCCTTGCTCAACAGAGGCATGAAATCAGTTTTTAAGAACTCAGAATCATGTGGAAAGTTAACTTAAGGTGTTTCCATTAGGTTTACACACAGTAGTTTGGTGTAAAATTGAAATGTATACTATTGGTAATGTCAAAGCATTGTATGCCCTGAGAAAACAACTTTGTTTCTTGCTCAACAGAAGCATGAAACAGGTTTTAAAAACTCGTAATCATGTGAGAAGTTGATTTAAGGTGTTTGCATTAGGTTTGCACACAGTAGTTTGGTGTAAAATTGAAATATATACTCTTGGTAATGTCAAAGCATTGCATGCCCTGAGAAAATAACTTTTTTGTCTTGCTCAGCACAGGCATGAAAGCAGTTTTAAACAACTCAGAATCATGTGGAAAGTTAACTTAAACTGTTAACATTAGGTTTGCACCCAGTAGTTTGGTGTAAAATTGAAATGTAAACTATTGGTAATGTCAAAGCGTTGTATGCCCTGAGAAAACAACTTTTTTGTCTTGCTCTGCAGAAGCATGAAACCAGTTTTAAACATCTCATAATCATGTGGAAAGTTAACTTAAACTGTTAACATTAGGTTTGCACACAGTAGTTTGGTGTAAAATTGAAATGTATACTATTGGTTTTGACAAAGCATTGTATGCCCTGAGAAAATAACTTTTTTGTCTTGCTCAGCACAGGCATGAAACCAGTTTTAAACAACTCAGAATCATGTGGAAAGTTAACTTAAACTGTTAACATTAGGTTTGCACACAGTAGTTTGGTGTAAAATTGAAGTCTATACTATTGGTAATGTCAAAGCATGCATGTCCTGAGAAAACAACTTTTTTGTCTTGCTCAACAGAGGCATGAAATCAGTTTTTAAGAACTCAGAATCATGTGGAAAGTTAACTTAAGGTGTTTCCATTAGGTTTCCACACAGTAGTTTGGTGTAAAATTGAAATGTATACTATTGGTAATGTCAAAGCATTGTATGCCCTGAGAAAATAACTTTTTTGTCTTGCTCAACAGAAGCATGAAACAGGTTTTAAACAACTCAGAATCATGTGGGAAGTTATCTTAAACTGTTAACATTAGGTTTGCACACAGTAGTTTGGTGTAAAATTGAAATGTATACTCTTGGTAATGTCAAAGCACTGCATGCCCTGAGAAAATAACTTTTTTGTCCAGCTCAGCACAGGCATGAAACCAGTTTTAAACAACTCAGAATCATGTGGAAAGTTGATTTAAGGTGTTTCCATTAGGTTTGCACACAGTAGTTTGGTGTAAGATTGAAGTGTATACTCTCGGAAATGTCAAAGCATTGCATGCCCTGAGAAAATAACTTTTTTGTCTTGCTCAGCACAGGGTTGAAACCAGTTTTAAACAACTCAGAATCATGTGGAAAGTTAACTTAAACTGCTAACATTAGGTTTGCACACAGTAGTTTGGTGTAAAATTGAAGTCTATACTATTGGTAATGACAAAGCATGCATGTCCTGAGAAAACAACTTTTTTGTCTTGCTCAACAGAGGCATGAAATCAGTTTTTAAGAACTCAAAATCATGTGGAAAGTTAACTTAAGGTGTTTCCATTAGCTTTGCACCCAGTAGTTTGGTGTAAAATTGAAATGTATACTATTGGTAATGTCAAAGCGTTGTATGCCCTGAGAAAACAACTTTTTTGTCTTGCTCTGCAGAAGCATGAAACCAGTTTGAAACATCTCATAATCATGTGGAAAGTTAACTTAAACTGTTAACATTAGGTTTGCACCCTGTAGTTTGGTGTAAAATTGAAATGTATACTATTGGTAATGACAAAGCATTGTATGCCCTGAGAAAACAACTTTTTTGTCTTGCTCAACAGAAGCATGAAACAGGTGTTAAGCAACTCAGAATCATGTGGGAAGTTGATTTAAGGTGTTTGCATTAGGTTTGCACACAGTAGTTTGGTGTAAAATTGAAATATATACTCTTGGTAATGTCAAAACATTGCATGCCCTGAGAAAATAACTTTTTTGTCTTGCTCAGCACAGGCATGAAACCAGTTTTAAACAACGCAGAATCATGTGGAAAGTTAACTTAAACTGTTAACATTAGGTTTGCACACAGTAGTTTGGTGTAAAATTGAAGTGTATACTATTGGTAATGACAAAGCATGCATGTCCTGAGAAAACAACTTTTTTGTCTTGCTCAACAGAGGCATGAAATCAGTTTTTGAGAACTCAGAATCATGTGGAAGGTTGATTTAAGGTGTTTGAATTAGGTTTGCACACAGTAGTTTGGTGTAAAATTGAGATGTATACTCTTGGTAATGTCAAAGCATTGCGTGCCCTGAGAAAATAACTTTTTTGTCTAGCTCAGCACAGGCATGAAACCAGTTTTAAACATCTCATAATCATGTGGAAAGTTAACTTAAACTGTTAACATTAGGTTTGCACACAGTAGTTTGGTGTAAAATTGAGGTGTATACTATTGGTAATGTCAAAGCATGCATGTCCTGAGAAAACAACTTTTTTGTCTTGCTCAACAGAGGCATGAAACCAGTTTTAAACAACTCAGAGTCATCTGGAAAGTTAACTTAAACTGTTAACATTAGGTTTGCACCCAGTAGTTTGGTGTAAAATTGAAATTTATACTCTTGGTAATGTCAAAGCGTTGTATGCCCGGAGAAAACAACTTTTTTGTCTTGCTCTGCAGAAGCATGAAACCAGTTTTAAACATTTCATAATCATGTGGAAAGAAACTTAAACTGTTAACATTAGGTTTACACACAGTAGTTTGGTGTAAAATTGAAATGTATACACTTGGAAATGTCAAAGCATTGCATGCCCTGAGAAAATAACTTTTTTGTCTTGCTCAGCACAGGCATGAAACCACTTTTAAACAACTCAGAATCATGTGGAAAGTTAACTTAAACTGTTAACATTAGGTTTGCACACAGTAGTTTGGTGTAAAATTGAAATGTATACTCTTGGTAATGTCAAAGCATTGCATGCCCTGAGAAAATAACTTTTTTGTCTTGCTCAGCACAGTCATGAAACCAGTTTTAAACAACTCAGAATCATGTGGAAAGTTAACTTAAACTGTTAACATTAGGTTTGCACACAGTAGTTTGGTGTAAAATTGAAGTGTATACTATTGGTAATGACAAAGCATGCATGTCCTGAGAAAACAACTTTTTTGCCTTGCTCAACAGAGGCATGAAATCAGTTTTTAAGAACTCAGAATCATGTGGAAAGTTAACTTAAGGTGTTTCCATTAGGTTTCCACACAGTAGTTTGGTGTAAATTTGAAATGTATACTATTGGTAATGTCAAAGCATTGTATGCCCTGAGAAAATAACTTTTTTGTCTTGCTCAGCACAGGCATGAAAGCAGTTTTAAACAACTCAGAATCATGTGGAAAGTTAACTTAAGCTGTTAACATTAGGTTTGCACCCAGTAGTTTGGTGTAAAATTGAAATGTATAGTATTGGTAATGTCAAAGCGTTGTATGCCCTGAGAAAACAACTTTTTTGTCTTGCTCTGCAGAAGCATGAAACCCGTTTTAAACATCTCATAATCATGTGGAAAGTTAACTTAAACTGTTAACATTAGGTTTGCACCCTGTAGTTTGGTGTAAAATTGAAATGTATACTATTGGTAATGACAAAGCATTGTATGCCCTGAGAAAACAACTTTTTTGTCTTGCTCAACAGAAGCATGAAACAGGTGTTAAACAACTCAGAATCATGTGGGAAGTTGATTTAAGGTGTTTGCATTAGCTTTGCACACAGTAGTTTGGTGTAAAATTGAAATGTATACTCTCGGAAATGTCAAAGCATTGCATGCCCTGAGAAAATAACTTTTTTGTCTTGCTCAGCACAGGGTTGAAACCAGTTTTAAACAACTCAGAATCATGTGGAAAGTTGATTTAAGGTGTTTCCATTAGGTTTCCACACAGTAGTTTGGTGTAAGATTGAAATGTATAGGCTTGGTAATGTCAAAGCGTTGTATGCCCTGAGAAAACAACTTTTTTGTCTTGCTCTGCAGAAGCATGAAACCAGTTTTAAACATCTCATAATCATGTGGAAAGTTAACTTAAACTGTTAACATTAGGTTTGCACACAGTAGTTTGGTGTAAAATTGAAATGTATACTCTCGGAAATGTCAAAGCATTGCATGCCCTGAGAAAATAACTTTTTTGTCTTGCTCAGCACAGGGTTGAAACCAGTTTTAAACAACTCAGAATCATGTGGAAAGTTGATTTAAGGTGTTTCCATTAGGTTTCCACACAGTAGTTTGGTGTAAGATTGAAATGTATAGGCTTGGTAATGTCAAAGCGTTGTATGCCCTGAGAAAACAACTTTTTTGTCTTGCTCTGCAGAAGCATGAAACCAGTTTTAAACATCTCATAATCATGTGGAAAGTTAACTTAAACTGTTAACATTAGGTTTGCACACAGTGGTTTGGTGTAAAATTGAAATGTATACTCTTGGTAATGTCAAAGCATTGCATGCCCTGAGAAAATAACTTTTTTGTCTTGCTCAGCACAGGCATGAAACCAGTTTTAAACAACTCAGAATCATGTGGGAAGTTATCTTAAACTGTTAACATTAGGTTTGCACACAGTAGTTTGGTGTAAAATTGAAATGTATACTCTTGGTAATGTCAAAGCACTGCATGCCCTGAGAAAATAACTTTTTTGTCTTGCTCTGCAGAAGCATGAAACCAGTTTTAAACATCTCATAATCATGTGGAAAGTTAACTTAAACTGTTAACATTAGGTTTGCACACAGTAGTTTGGTGTAAAATTGAGGTGTATACTATTGGTAATGTCAAAGCATGCATGTCCTGAGAAAACAACTTTTTTGTCTTGCTCAACAGAGGCATGAAACCAGTTTTAAACAACTCAGAGTCATCTGGAAAGTTAACTTAAACTGTTAACATTAGGTTTGCACCCAGTAGTTTGGTGTAAAATTGAAATTTATACTCTTGGTAATGTCAAAGCGTTGTATGCCCGGAGAAAACAACTTTTTTGTCTTGCTCTGCAGAAGCATGAAACCAGTTTTAAACATTTCATAATCATGTGGAAAGAAACTTAAACTGTTAACATTAGGTTTGCACACAGTAGTTTGGTGTAAAATTGAAATGTATACTCTTGGTAATGTCAAAGCATTGCATGCCCTGAGAAAATAACTTTTTTGTCTTGCTCAGCACAGGCATGAAACCAGTTTTAAACAACTCAGAATCATGTGGAAAGTTAACTTAAACTGTTAACATTAGGTTTGCACACAGTAGTTTGGTGTAAAATTGAAGTGTATACTATTGGTAATGACAAAGCATGCATGTCCTGAGAAAACAACTTTTTTGCCTTGCTCAACAGAGGCATGAAATCAGTTTTTAAGAACTCAGAATCATGTGTAAAGTTAACTTAAGGTGTTTCCATTAGGTTTACACACAGTAGTTTGGTGTAAAATTGAAATGTATACTATTGGTAATGTCAAAGCATTGTATGCCCTGAGAAAACAACTTTGTTTCTTGCTCAACAGAAGCATGAAACAGGTTTTAAAAACTCGTAATCATGTGAGAAGTTGATTTAAGGTGTTTGCATTAGGTTTGCACACAGTAGTTTGGTGTAAAATTGAAATATATACTCTTGGTAATGTCAAAGCATTGCATGCCCTGAGAAAATAACTTTTTTGTCTTGCTCAGCACAGGCATGAAAGCAGTTTTAAACAACTCAGAATCATGTGGAAAGTTAACTTAAACTGTTAACATTAGGTTTGCACCCAGTAGTTTGGTGTAAAATTGAAATGTAAACTATTGGTAATGTCAAAGCGTTGTATGCCCTGAGAAAACAACTTTTTTGTCTTGCTCTGCAGAAGCATGAAACCAGTTTTAAACATCTCATAATCATGTGGAAAGTTAACTTAAACTGTTAACATTAGGTTTGCACACAGTAGTTTGGTGTAAAATTGAAATGTATACTATTGGTTTTGACAAAGCATTGTATGCCCTGAGAAAATAACTTTTTTTGTCTTGCTCAGCACAGGCATGAAACCAGTTTTAAACAACTCAGAATCATGTGGAAAGTTAACTTAAACTGTTAACATTAGGTTTGCACACAGTAGTTTGGTGTAAAATTGAAGTCTATACTATTGGTAATGTCAAAGCATGCATGTCCTGAGAAAACAACTTTTTTGTCTTGCTCAACAGAGGCATGAAATCAGTTTTTAAGAACTCAGAATCATGTGGAAAGTTAACTTAAGGTGTTTCCATTAGGTTTCCACACAGTAGTTTGGTGTAAAATTGAAATGTATACTATTGGTAATGTCAAAGCATTGTATGCCCTGAGAAAATAACTTTTTTTGTCTTGCTCAACAGAAGCATGAAACAGGTTTTAAACAACTCAGAATCATGTGGGAAGTTATCTTAACTGTTAACATTAGGTTTGCACACAGTAGTTTGGTGTAAAATTGAAATGTATACTCTTGGTAATGTCAAAGCACTGCATGCCCCTGAGAAAATAACTTTTTTGTCCAGCTCAGCACAGGCATGAAACCAGTTTTAAACAACTCAGAATCATGTGGAAAGTTGATTTAAGGTGTTTCCATTAGGTTTGCACACAGTAGTTTGGTGTAAGATTGAAGTGTATACTCTCGGAAATGTCAAAGCATTGCATGCCCTGAGAAAATAACTTTTTTTGTCTTGCTCAGCACAGGGTTGAAACCAGTTTTAAACAACTCAGAATCATGTGGAAAGTTAACTTAAACTGCTAACATTAGGTTTGCACACAGTAGTTTGGTGTAAAATTGAAGTCTATACTATTGGTAATGACAAAGCATGCATGTCCTGAGAAAAACAACTTTTTTGTCTTGCTCAACAGAGGCATGAAATCAGTTTTTAAGAACTCAAAATCATGTGGAAAGTTAACTTAAGGTGTTTCCATTAGCTTTGCACCCAGTAGTTTTGGTGTAAAATTGAAATGTATACTATTGGTAATGTCAAAGCGTTGTATGCCCTGAGAAAACAACTTTTTTGTCTTGCTCTGCAGAAGCATGAAACCAGTTTGAAACATCTCATAATCATGTGGAAAGTTAACTTAAACTGTTAACATTAGGTTTGCACCCTGTAGTTTGGTGTAAAATTGAAATGTATACTATTGGTAATGACAAAGCATTGTATGCCCTGAGAAAACAACTTTTTTGTCTTGCTCAACAGAAGCATGAAAACAGGTGTTAAGCAACTCAGAATCATGTGGGAAGTTGATTTAAGGTGTTTGCATTAGGTTTGCACACAGTAGTTTGGTGTAAAATTGAAATATATACTCTTGGTAATGTCAAAACATTGCATGCCCTGAGAAAATAACTTTTTTGTCTTGCTCAGCACAAGCATGAAAACCAGTTTTTAAACAACGCAGAATCATGTGGAAAGTTAACTTAAACTGTTAACATTAGGTTTGCACACAGTAGTTTGGTGTAAAATTGAAGTGTATACTATTGGTAATGACAAAGCATGCATGTCCTGAGAAAACAACTTTTTTGTCTTGCTCAACAGAGGCATGAAATCAGTTTTTGAGAACTCAGAATCATGTGGAAGGTTGATTTAAGGTGTTTGAATTAGGTTTGCACACAGTAGTTGGTGTAAAATTGAGATGTATACTCTTGGTAATGTCAAAGCATTGCGTGCCCTGAGAAAATAACTTTTTTGTCCTAGCTCAGCACAGGCATGAAACCAGTTTTAAACAACTCAGAATCATGTGGAAAGTTGATTTAAGGTGTCTCCAGTAGGTTTCCACACAGCAGTTTGGTGTAAGATTGAAATGTATACGCTTGGTAATGTCAAAGCGTTGTGTGCCCTGAGAAAACAACTTTTTTGTCTTGCTCTGCAGAAGCATGAAACCAGTTTCTTAAACATCTCATAATCATGTGGAAAGTTAACTTAAACTGTTAACATTAGGTTTGCACACAGTAGTTTGGTGTAAAATTGAGGTGTATACTATTGGTAATGTCAAAGCATGCATGTCCTGAGAAAACAACTTTTTTGTCTTGCTCAACAGAGGCATGAAACCAGTTTTAAACAACTCAGAGTCATCTGGAAAAGTTAACTTAAACTGTTAACATTAGGTTTGCACCCAGTAGTTTGGTGTAAAATTGAAATTTATACTCTTGGTAATGTCAAAGCGTTGTATGCCCGGAGAAAACAACTTTTTTGTCTTGCTCTGCAGAAGCATGAAACCAGTTTTAAACATTTCATAATCATGTGGAAAGAAACTTAAACTGTTAACATTAGGTTTACACACAGTAGTTTGGTGTAAAATTGAAATGTATACACTTGGAAATGTCAAAGCATTGCATGCCCTGAGAAAATAACTTTTTTGTCTTGCTCAGCACAGGCATGAAACCACTTTTAAACAACTCAGAATCATGTGGAAAGTTAACTTAAACTGTTAACATTAGGTTTGCACACAGTAGTTTGGTGTAAAAATTGAAATGTATACTCTTGGTAATGTCAAAGCATTGCATGCCCTGAGAAAATAACTTTTTTGTCTTGCTCAGCACAGTCATGAAACCAGTTTTAAACAACTCAGAATCATGTGGAAAGTTAACTTAAACTGTTAACATTAGGTTTGCACACAGTAGTTTTGGTGTAAAATTGAAGTGTATACTATTGGTAATGACAAAGCATGCATGTCCTGAGAAAACAACTTTTTTGCCTTGCTCAACAGAGGCATGAAATCAGTTTTTAAGAACTCAGAATCATGTGGAAAGTTAACTTAAGGTGTTTCCATTAGGTTTCCACACAGTAGTTTGGTGTAAATTTGAAATGTATACTATTGGTAATGTCAAAGCATTGTATGCCCTGAGAAAATAACTTTTTTGTCTTGCTCAGCACAGGCATGAAAGCAGTTTTAAACAACTCAGAATCATGTGGAAAGTTAACTTAAGCTGTTAACATTAGGTTTGCACCCAGTAGTTTGGTGTAAAATTGAAATGTATAGTATTGGTAATGTCAAAGCGTTGTATGCCCTGAGAAAACAACTTTTTTGTCTTGCTCTGCAGAAGCATGAAACCCGTTTTAAACATCTCATAATCATGTGGAAAGTTAACTTAAACTGTTAACATTAGGTTTGCACCCTGTAGTTTGGTGTAAAATTGAAATGTATACTATTGGTAATGACAAAGCATTGTATGCCCTGAGAAAACAACTTTTTTGTCTTGCTCAACAGAAGCATGAAACAGGTGTTAAACAACTCAGAATCATGTGGGAAGTTGATTTAAGGTGTTTGCATTAGCTTTGCACACAGTAGTTTGGTGTAAAATTGAAATGTATACACTTGGAAATGTCAAAGCATTGCATGCCCTGAGAAAATAACTTTTTTGTCTTGCTCAGCACAGGCATGAAACCACTTTTAAACAACTCAGAATCATGTGGAAAGTTAACTTAAACTGTTAACATTAGGTTTGCACACAGTAGTTTGGTGTAAAATTGAAATGTATACTCTTGGTAATGTCAAAGCATTGCATGCCCTGAGAAAATAACTTTTTTGTCTTGCTCAGCACAGTCATGAAACCAGTTTTAAACAACTCAGAATCATGTGGAAAGTTAACTTAAACTGTTAACATTAGGTTTGCACACAGTAGTTTGGTGTAAAATTGAAGTGTATACTATTGGTAATGACAAAGCATGCATGTCCTGAGAAAACAACTTTTTTGCCTTGCTCAACAGAGGCATGAA
>NW_027274544.1:0-95126 GCF_030028105.1 Mobula birostris | reverse complement strand
CCCTGAAACTCATGCCCTGAAACTCATGCCCTGAATCTCCTGTCCTAAAACTCATGCCCTGAATCTCATGCCCTGTATCTCATGCCCTGAAACTCCTGCACTGAAACACCTGCCCTGAATCTCCTGCCCTGAAACTCATGCCCTGAATCTCATGTCCTGAATCTCATGCTCTGAAACTCGTGCACTGAATCTCATGTCCTGAAACTCCTGCCCTGAATCACCTACCCTGAAACTCATGCCGTGAATCTAATGCCCTGAAACTCCTGCACTGAAACTCATGCGCTGAATCTCATGTCCTGAAACTCCTGCCCTGAATCACCTACCCTGATACTCATGCCCTGAATCTCATGCCCTGAAACTCCTGCACTGAAACTCATGCCATGAATCTCATATCCTGAAACTCACGCCCTGAATCACATGCCCTGAAACTCCTGCCCTGAAACGCATGCCCTGAAACTCATGCCCTGAATCTGCTGTCCTGAATCTCATGCCATGAATCTCATGCCCTGAATCTCATGCCCTGAAAATCCTGCACTGAAACACCTGCCCTGCATCTCCTGCCCTGAAAATCATGCCCTGAATCTCATGCCCTGAATCTCATGCTCTGAAACTCGTGCACTGAATCTCATGCCCTCAAGTTCCTGCACTGAAACTCATGCCCTGAATCTCATGCCCTGAAACTCATGCCCTGAACCACATGCCCAGAAACTCAAGCCCTGAATCTCATGCACTGAAACTCATGCCCTGAAACTCCTGCCCTGAAGCTCATGCCCTGAAATTCCTGCCTCAATCTAATGCACTGAAATTCATGCCCTGAATCTCATGCCTTGAAACTCCTGCCCTCAAACTCATGCACTGAAACTCATGTCCTGAATCTCATGCCCTGAAACACATGCACTGAAACTCATGCCATGAATCTCATATCCTGAAACTCACGCCCTGAATCACATGCCCTGAAACTCCTGCCCTGAAACTCATGCCCTGAATCTCATGCCCTGAAACTCCTGCACTGAAACACCTGCCCTGCATCTCCTGCCCTGAAAATCATGCCCTGAATCTCATGCCCTGAACCTCATGCCCTGAAACTCAAGCCCTGAATCTCATGCCCTGAAACTCATGCCCTAAATCACATACCCTGAAACTCCTGCCCTGAAACTCATGCACTGAAACCCATGCGCTGAATCACATGCCCTAGAATTCCTGCCCTGAATTATCTGCCCAGAAACTCATGCCCTGAATTACATGCCCTGAATCTCATGCCCTGAAACTCATGCCCTGAATCTCATGCCCTGAAACTCCTGCCCTGAAACTCATGCCCTGAAACTCATGCCCTGAAACTCATGCCCTGAATCTCCTGTCCTGAAACTCATGCCCTGAATCTCATGCCCTGAATCTCATGCCCTGAAACACCTGCACTGAAACACCTGCCCTGAATCTCCTGCCTGAAAACCATGCCCTGAAACTCATGCAATGAATCTCATGCCCTGAAACTCATGCCCAACCTCATGCCTTGAAACTCAAGCCCTCAATCTCATGCCCTGAAACTCATGCCCTAAATCACATACCCTGAACTCCTGCCCTGAAACTCATGCACTGAAACTCATGCCCTGAATAACATGCCCTAAAACTCCTGCCCTGAATCATCTGCCCAGAAACTCATGCCCTGAATTACATGCCTGAAATACCTGCCCTGAATCTCATGCCCTGAAACTCATGCCCTGAATCTCATGCCCTGAAACTCATGCCCTGAATCTCATGCCCTGAAACTCCTGCCCTCAAACTCATGCACTGAAACTCATGCCCTGAATCTAATGCTTGAAACTCCTGCCCTCAAACTCATGCACTGAAACTCATGCCCTGAATCTCAAGCCCTGAAACTCCTGCACTGAAACTCATGTCATGAATCTCATATCCTGAAACTCACGCCCTGAATCACATGCCCTGAAACTCCTGCCCTGAAACACCTGCCCTGAATCTCAAGCCCTGAAACTCATGCCCTGAATCTCATGCCCTGAAACTCCTGCACTGAAAATCATGCCCTGAATCTCATGCCCTGAATCTCATGCTCTGAAATTCATGCACTCACTCTCATGTCCTCAAGTTCCTGCACTGAAACTCATGCCCTGAATCTCATGAACTGATACTCATGCCCTGAACCTCATGCCCTGAAACTAAAGCCCTGAATCTCATGCCCTGAAATCTCATGCCCTAAATCACATACCCTGAAACTCCTGCCCTGAAACTCATGCACTGAAACTCATGCCCCGAATCACATGCCCTAAAGCTCCTGCCCTGAAACTCATGCCCTGAAATGCATGCCTTGAACCTCCTGTCCTAAAACTCATGCCCTGAATCTCATGCCCTGAAACTCCTGCCCTGAATCACCTACCCTAAAACTCATGCCCTGAATCTCATGCCCTGAAACTCCTGCACTGAAACTCATGCCATGAATCTCATATCCTGAAACTCACGCCCTGAATCACATGCCCTGAAACTCCTGCCCTGAAACTCATGCCCTGAAACTCATGCCCTGAAACTCATGCCCTGAATCTCCTGTCCTGAAACTCATGCCCTGAATCTCATGCCCTGAATCTCATGCCCTGAAACTCCTGCACTGAAACACCTGCCCTGAATCTCCAGCCTTGAAAATCATGCCCTGAATCTCATGCCCTGAATCTCATGCTCTGAAACTCGTGCACTGAATCTCATGCCCTCAAGTTCCTGCACTGAAACTCAAGCCCTGAATCTCATGCCCTGAAACTCATGCCGTGAACCTCATGCCCTGAATCTCATGCCCTGAATCTCATGCCCTGAATCTCCTGCACTGAAACACCTGCCCTGATTCACCTGCCCTGAAAATCATGCCCTGAATCTCATGACCTGAATCTCGGGCACTGAATCTCATGCCCTGAAAACTCCTGCCTTGAAACTCATGCCCTGAAACTCATGCCCCGAATCTCATGCCCAGAATCTCATGCCCTGAAACGCCTGCACTGAAACACCTGCCCTGAATCTCCTGCCCTGAAAATCATGCCCTGAATCTCATGCCCTGAATCTCCTGTACTGAAACTCATGCCCTGAATCTCATGCCCTGAATCTCATGCCCTGAAACTCCTGCACTGAAACACCTGCCCTGAATCTCCTGCCCTGAAAATCATGCCCTGAATCTCATGCCCTGAATCTCATGCTCTGAAACTCGTGCACTGAATCTCATGCCCTCAAGTTCCTGCACTGAAATTCATGCCCTGAATCTAATGCCCTGAACCTCATGCCTTGAAACTCAAGCCCTGAATCTCATGCCCTGAAACTCATGCCCTAAATCACATACCCTGAAACTCCTGCCCTGAAACTCATGCACTGAAACTCATGCCCTGAATCACATGCGCTAAAACTCCTGCCCTGAATCATCTGCCCAGAAACTCATGCCCTGAATTACATGCCCTGAAATACCTGCCCTGAATCTCATGCCCTGAAACTCATGCCCTGAATCTCATGCCCTGAAACTCCTGCCCTCAAACTCATGCACTGAAACTCATGCCCTGAATCTCATGCCTTGAAACTCCTGCCCTAAAACTCATGCACTGAAACTCATTTTCTGAATCTCATGCCCTGAAACTCCTGCACTGAAACTCATGCCATGAATCTCATATCCTGAAACTCACGCCCTGAATCACGTGCCCTGAAACTCCTGCCCTGAAACTCATGCCCTGAAACTCATGCCCTGAATCTCCTGTCCTAAAACTCATGCCCTGAATCTCATGCCCTGTATCTCATGCCCTGAAACTCCTGCACTGAAACACCTGCCCTGAATCTCCTGCCCTGAAAACTCATGCCCTGAATCTCATGCACGGAATCTCACGCTCTGAAACTCGTGCACTGAATCTCATTACCTCAAGTTCCTGCGCTGAAACTCATGCCCTGAATCGCATGTCCTGAAACTCCTGCCTGAATCACCTGCCCTGAAACTCATGCCTTGAATCTAATGCCCTGAAACTCCTGCACTGAAACTCATGTCCTGAATCTCATGTCCTGAAACTCCTGCCCTGAATCACCTACCCTGAAACTCATGCCCTGAATCTCATGCCCTGAAACTCCTGCACTGAAACTCATGCCATGAATCTCATATCCTTAAACTCACGCCCTGAATCACATGCCCAGAGAAACTCCTGCCCTGAAACTCATGCACTCAAACTCATGCCCTGAAACTCATGCCCTGAATCTGCTGTCCTGAATCTCATGCCATGAATCTCATGCCCTGAATTTCATGCCCTGAAACTCCTGCACTGAAACACCTGCCCTGACTCTCCTGCCCTGAAAATCATGCCCTGAATCTCATGCCCTGAATCTCATGCTCTGAAACACGTGCACTGAATCTCATGCCCTCAAGTTCCTGCACTGAAACTCATGCCTTGAATCTCATGCCCTGAAACTCATGCCCTGAACCTCATGCCCTGAAACTCAAGCCCTGAATCTCATGCCCTGAAACTCATGCCCTAAATCACATACCCTGAAACTCCTGCCCTGAATCTCATGCCGTGAAACTCTTGCCCTGAAACTAATGCACTGAAATTCATGCCCTGAATCTCATGCCTTGAAACTCCTGCCCTCAAACTCATGCACTGAAACTCATGCCCTGAATCTCATGCCCTGAAACACCTGCACTGAAACTCATGCCATTAATCTCATTTCCTGAAACTCACGGCCTGAATCACATGCCCTGAAATTCCTGCCCTGAAACTCATGCCCTGAAACTCATGCCCTGAATCTCATGCCCTGAATCTCGTGCCCTGAAACTCCTGCACTGAAACACCTGCCCTGAATCTCCTGCCCTGAAAATCATGCCCTGAATCTCATGCTCTGAAACTCGTGCACTGAATCTCTTGCCCTCATGTTCCTGCACTGAAACTCATGCCCTGAATCTGATGCCCTGAAACTCCTGCACTGAAACTCATGCCATGAATCTCATATCCTGAAACTCACGCTCTGAATCACATGCCCTGAAACTACTGCCCTGAAACTCATGCCCTGATACTCATGCCCTGAAACTCATGCCCTGAATCTCCTGTCCTGAAACTCATGCCCTGAATCTCATGCTCTGAAACTCGTGCACTGAATCTCATGCCCTCAAGTTCCTGCACTGAAACTCATGCCCTGAATCTTATGCCCTGAAACTCATGCCCTGAACCTCAAGCCCTGAATCTCATGCCCTGAATCTCATGCCCTGAATCTCCTGCACTGACACACCTGCCCTGAATCACCTGCCCTGAAAATCATGCCCTGAATCTCATGCCCTGAATCTCGTGCACTGAATCTCATGCCCTGAAACTCCTGCCCTGAAACTCATGCCCTGAAACTCATGCCCCGAATCTCATGCCCTGAATCTCATGCTCTGAAACTCCTGCACTGAAACACCTGCCCTGAATCTCCTGCCCTGAAAATCATGTCCTGAATCTCATGCCCTGAATCTCATGCTCTGAAACTCTTGCACTGAATCTCATGTCCTCAAGTTCCTGCACTGAAACTCATGCCCTGAATCTCATGCCCTGAAACTCATGCCCTGAACCTCATGCCCTGAAACTTTAGCCCTGAATCTCATGCCCTGAAACTCATGCCCTAAATCACATACCCTGAAACTCCTGCCCTGAAACTCATGCACTGAAACTCATGCCCTGAATCACATGCGCTAAAACTCCTGCCCTGAATCATCTGCCGAGAAAGTCATGCCCTGAATTACATGCCATGAAATACCTGCCCTGAATCTCATGCCCTAAAACTCATACCCTGAATATCATGCCCTGAAACTTCTGCACTGAAACTCATGCACTGAAACTCATGCCCTGAAACACATGCCCTAAAACTCCTGCCCTGAATCATCTGCCCAGAAACTCATGCCCTGAATTACATGCCCTGAAATACCTGCCCTGAATCTCATGCAATGAAACTCATGCCCTGAATCTCATGCCCTGAAACTGCTGCACTGAAACTCATGCCGTGAATCTCATATCCTGAAACTCACGCCCTGAATTACATGCCCTGAAACTCCTGCCCTGAAACTCATGCCCTGAAACTCATGCCCTGAATCTCCTGTCCTAAAACTCATGCCCTGAATCTCATGCCCTGTATCTCATGCCCTGAAACTCCTGCACTGAAACACCTGCCCTGAATCTCCTGCCCTGAAACTCATGCCCTGAATCTCATGTCCTGAATCTCATGCTCTGAAACTCGTGCACTGAATCTCATGTCCTGAAACTCCTGCCCTGAATCACCTACCCTGAAACTCATGCCGTGAATCTAATGCCCTGAAACTCCTGCACTGAAACTCATGCGCTGAATCTCATGCCCTGAATCTCACGCTCTGAAACTCCTGCACTGAATCTCATGACCTCAAGTTCCTGCACTGAAACTCATGCCCTGAATCTGATGCCCTGAAACTCTGCACTGAAACTCATGCCATGAATCTCATATCCTGAAACTCACGCTCTGAATCACATGCCCTGAAACTACTGCCCTGAAACTCATGCCCTGATACTCATGCCCTGAAACTCATGCCCTGAATCTCCTGTCCTGAAACTCATGCCCTGAATCTCATGCTCTGAAACTCGTGCACTGAATCTCATGCCCTCAAGTTCCTGCACTGAAACTCATGCCCTGAATCTTATGCCCTGAAACTCATGCCCTGAACCTCAAGCCCTGAATCTCATGCCCTGAATCTCATGCCCTGAATCTCCTGCACAGACACACCTGCCCTGAATCTCCTGCCCTGAAAATCATGCCCTGAATCTCATGCCCTGAATCTCGTGCACTGAATCTCATGCCCTGAAACTCATGCCCTGAACCTCATGCCCTGAAACTTTAGCCCTGAATCTCATGCCCTGAAACTCATGCCCTAAATCACATACCCTGAAACTCCTGCCCTGAAACTCATGCACTGAAACTCATGCCCTGAATCACATGCGCTAAAACTCCTGCCCTGAATCATCTGCCGAGAAAGTCATGCCCTGAATTACATGCCATGAAATACCTGCCTGAATCTCATGCCCTAAAACTCATACCCTGAATATCATGCCCTGAAACTTCTGCACTGAAACTCATGCACTGAAACTCATGCCCTGAAACACATGCCCTAAAACTCCTGCCCTGAATCATCTGCCCAGAAACTCATGCCCTGAATTACATGCCCTGAAATACCTGCCCTGAATCTCATGCAATGAAACTCATGCCCTGAATCTCATGCCCTGAAACTGCTGCACTGAAACTCATGCCGTGAATCTCATATCCTGAAACTCACGCCCTGAATTACATGCCCTGAAACTCCTGCCCTGAAACTCATGCCCTGAAACTCATGCCCTGAATCTCCTGTCCTAAAACTCATGCCCTGAATCTCATGCCCTGTATCTCATGCCCTGAAACTCCTGCACTGAAACACCTGCCCTGAATCTCCTGCCCTGAAACTCATGCCCTGAATCTCATGTCCTGAATCTCATGCTCTGAAACTCGTGCACTGAATCTCATGTCCTGAAACTCCTGCCCTGAATCACCTACCCTGAAACTCATGCCGTGAATCTAATGCCCTGAAACTCCTGCACTGAAACTCATGCGCTGAATCTCATGTCCTGAAACTCCTGCCCTGAATCACCTACCCTGATACTCATGCCCTGAATCTCATGCCCTGAAACTCCTGCACTGAAACTCATGCCATGAATCTCATATCCTGAAACTCACGCCCTGAATCACATGCCCTGAAACTCCTGCCCTGAAACGCATGCCCTGAAACTCATGCCCTGAATCTGCTGTCCTGAATCTCATGCCATGAATCTCATGCCCTGAATCTCATGCCCTGAAAATCCTGCACTGAAACACCTGCCCTGCATCTCCTGCCCTGAAAATCATGCCCTGAATCTCATGCCCTGAATCTCATGCTCTGAAACTCGTGCACTGAATCTCATGCCCTCAAGTTCCTGCACTGAAACTCATGCCCTGAATCTCATGCCCTGAAACTCATGCCTGAACCACATGCCCAGAAACTCAAGCCCTGAATCTCATGCACTGAAACTCATGCCCTGAAACTCCTGCCCTGAAGCTCATGCCCTGAAATTCCTGCCCTCAATCTAATGCACTGAAATTCATGCCCTGAATCTCATGCCTTGAAACTCCTGCCCTCAAACTCATGCACTGAAACTCATGTCCTGAATCTCATGCCCTGAAACACATGCACTGAAACTCATGCCATGAATCTCATATCCTGAAACTCACGCCCTGAATCACATGCCCTGAAACTCCTGCCCTGAAACTCATGCCCTGAATCTCATGCCCTGAAACTCCTGCACTGAAACACCTGCCCTGCATCTCCTGCCCTGAAAATCATGCCCTGAATCTCATGCCCTGAACCTCATGCCCTGAAACTCAAGCCCTGAATCTCATGCCCTGAAACTCATGCCCTAAATCACATACCCTGAAACTCCTGCCCTGAAACTCATGCACTGAAACCCATGCGCTGAATCACATGCCCTAGAATTCCTGCCCTGAATTATCTGCCCAGAAACTCATGCCCTGAATTACATGCCCTGAATCTCATGCCCTGAAACTCATGCCCTGAATCTCATGCCCTGAAACTCCTGCCCTGAAACTCATGCCCTGAAACTCATGCCCTGAAACTCATGCCCTGAATCTCCTGTCCTGAAACTCATGCCCTGAATCTCATGCCCTGAATCTCATGCCCTGAAACACCTGCACTGAAACACCTGCCCTGAATCTCCTGCCCTGAAAACCATGCCCTGAAACTCATGCAATGAATCTCATGCCCTGAAACTCATGCCCAACCTCATGCCTTGAAACTCAAGCCCTCAATCTCATGCCCTGAAACTCATGCCCTAAATCACATACCCTGAAACTCCTGCCCTGAAACTCATGCACTGAAACTCATGCCCTGAATAACATGCCCTAAAACTCCTGCCCTGAATCATCTGCCCAGAAACTCATGCCCTGAATTACATGCCCTGAAATACCTGCCCTGAATCTCATGCCCTGAAACTCATGCCCTGAATCTCATGCCCTGAAACTCATGCCCTGAATCTCATGCCCTGAAACTCCTGCCCTCAAACTCATGCACTGAAACTCATGCCCTGAATCTAATGCCTTGAAACTCCTGCCCTCAAACTCATGCACTGAAACTCATGCCCTGAATCTCAAGCCCTGAAACTCCTGCACTGAAACTCATGTCATGAATCTCATATCCTGAAACTCACGCCCTGAATCACATGCCCTGAAACTCCTGCCCTGAAACACCTGCCCTGAATCTCAAGCCCTGAAACTCATGCCCTGAATCTCATGCCCTGAAACTCCTGCACTGAAAATCATGCCCTGAATCTCATGCCCTGAATCTCATGCTCTGAAATTCATGCACTCACTCTCATGTCCTCAAGTTCCTGCACTGAAACTCATGCCCAGAATCTCATGAACTGATACTCATGCCCTGAACCTCATGCCCTGAAACTAAAGCCCTGAATCTCATGCCCTGAAATCTCATGCCCTAAATCACATACCCTGAAACTCCTGCCCTGAAACTCATGCACTGAAACTCATGCCCCGAATCACATGCCCTAAAGCTCCTGCCCTGAAACTCATGCCCTGAAATGCATGCCTTGAACCTCCTGTCCTAAAACTCATGCCCTGAATCTCATGCCCTGAAACTCCTGCCCTGAATCACCTACCCTAAAACTCATGCCCTGAATCTCATGCCCTGAAACTCCTGCACTGAAACTCATGCCATGAATCTCATATCCTGAAACTCACGCCCGGAATCACATGCCCTGAAACTCCTGCCCTGAAACTCATGCCCTGAAACTCATGCCCTGAAACTCATGCCCTGAATCTCCTGTCCTGAAACTCATGCCCTGAATCTCATGCCCTGAATCTCATGCCCTGAAACTCCTGCACTGAAACACCTGCCCTGAATCTCCAGCCTTGAAAATCATGCCCTGAATCTCATGCCCTGAATCTCATGCTCTGAAACTCGTGCACTGAATCTCATGCCCTCAAGTTCCTGCACTGAAACTCAAGCCCTGAATCTCATGCCCTGAAACTCATGCCGTGAACCTCATGCCCTGAATCTCATGCCCTGAATCTCATGCCCTGAATCTCCTGCACTGAAACACCTGCCCTGATTCACCTGCCCTGAAAATCATGCCCTGAATCTCATGACCTGAATCTCGTGCACTGAATCTCATGCCCTGAAACTCCTGCCTTGAAACTCATGCCCTGAAACTCATGCCCCGAATCTCATGCCCAGAATCTCATGCCCTGAAACGCCTGCACTGAAACACCTGCCCTGAATCTCCTGCCCTGAAAATCATGCCCTGAATCTCATGCCCTGAATCTCCTGTACTGAAACTCATGCCCTGAATCTCATGCCCTGAATCTCATGCCCTGAAACTCCTGCACTGAAACACCTGCCCTGAATCTCCTGCCCTGAAAATCATGCCCTGAATCTCATGCCCTGAATCTCATGCTCTGAAACTCGTGCACTGAATCTCATGCCCTCAAGTTCCTGCACTGAAATTCATGCCCTGAATCTCATGCCCTGAACCTCATGCCTTGAAACTCAAGCCCTGAATCTCATGCCCTGAAACTCATGCCCTAAATCACATACCCTGAAACTCCTGCCCTGAAACTCATGCACTGAAACTCATGCCCTGAATCACATGCCCTAAAACTCCTGCCCTGAATCATCTGCCCAGAAACTCATGCCCTGAATTACATGCCCTGAAATACCTGCCCTGAATCTCATGCCCTGAAACTCATGCCCTGAATCTCATGCCCTGAAACTCCTGCCCTCAAACTCATGCACTGAAACTCATGCCCTGAATCTCATGCCTTGAAACTCCTGCCCTAAAACTCATGCACTGAAACTCATTTTCTGAATCTCATGCCCTGAAACTCCTGCACTGAAACTCATGCCATGAATCTCATATCCTGAAACTCACGCCCTGAATCACATGCCCTGAAACTCCTGCCCTGAAACTCATGCCCTGAAACTCATGCCCTGAATCTCCTGTCCTAAAACTCATGCCCTGAATCTCATGCCCTGTATCTCATGCCCTGAAACTCCTGCACTGAAACACCTGCCCTGAATCTCCTGCCCTGAAACTCATGCCCTGAATCTCATGCACGGAATCTCACGCTCTGAAACTCGTGCACTGAATCTCATTACCTCAAGTTCCTGCGCTGAAACTCATGCCCTGAATCGCATGTCCTGAATCTCATGCCCTGAAACTCCTGCACTGAAACACCTGCCCTGAATCTCCAGCCTTGAAAATCATGCCCTGAATCTCATGCCCTGAATCTCATGCTCTGAAACTCGTGCACTGAATCTCATGCCCTCAAGTTCCTGCACTGAAACTCAAGCCCTGAATCTCATGCCCTGAAACTCATGCCGTGAACCTCATGCCCTGAATCTCATGCCCTGAATCTCATGCCCTGAATCTCCTGCACTGAAACACCTGCCCTGATTCACCTGCCCTGAAAATCATGCCCTGAATCTCATGACCTGAATCTCGTGCACTGAATCTCATGCCCTGAAACTCCTGCCTTGAAACTCATGCCCTGAAACTCATGCCCCGAATCTCATGCCCAGAATCTCATGCCCTGAAACGCCTGCACTGAAACACCTGCCCTGAATCTCCTGCCCTGAAAATCATGCCCTGAATCTCATGCCCTGAATCTCCTGTACTGAAACTCATGCCCTGAATCTCATGCCCTGAATCTCATGCCCTGAAACTCCTGCACTGAAACACCTGCCCTGAATCTCCTGCCCTGAAAATCATGCCCTGAATCTCATGCCCTGAATCTCATGCTCTGAAACTCGTGCACTGAATCTCATGCCCTCAAGTTCCTGCACTGAAATTCATGCCCTGAATCTCATGCCCTGAACCTCATGCCTTGAAACTCAAGCCCTGAATCTCATGCCCTGAAACTCATGCCCTAAATCACATACCCTGAAACTCCTGCCCTGAAACTCATGCACTGAAACTCATGCCCTGAATCACATGCCCTAAAACTCCTGCCCTGAATCATCTGCCCAGAAACTCATGCCCTGAATTACATGCCCTGAAATACCTGCCCTGAATCTCATGCCCTGAAACTCATGCCCTGAATCTCATGCCCTGAAACTCCTGCCCTCAAACTCATGCACTGAAACTCATGCCCTGAATCTCATGCCTTGAAACTCCTGCCCTAAAACTCATGCACTGAAACTCATTTTCTGAATCTCATGCCCTGAAACTCCTGCACTGAAACTCATGCCATGAATCTCATATCCTGAAACTCACGCCCTGAATCACATGCCCTGAAACTCCTGCCCTGAAACTCATGCCCTGAAACTCATGCCCTGAATCTCCTGTCCTAAAACTCATGCCCTGAATCTCATGCCCTGTATCTCATGCCCTGAAACTCCTGCACTGAAACACCTGCCCTGAATCTCCTGCCCTGAAACTCATGCCCTGAATCTCATGCACGGAATCTCACGCTCTGAAACTCGTGCACTGAATCTCATTACCTCAAGTTCCTGCGCTGAAACTCATGCCCTGAATCGCATGTCCTGAAACTCCTGCCCTGAATCACCTGCCCTGAAACTCATGCCTTGAATCTAATGCCCTGAAACTCCTGCACTGAAACTCATGTCCTGAATCTCATGTCCTGAAACTCCTGCCCTGAATCACCTACCCTGAAACTCATGCCCTGAATCTCATGCCCTGAAACTCCTGCACTGAAACTCATGCCATGAATCTCATATCCTTAAACTCACGCCCTGAATCACATGCCCAGAAACTCCTGCCCTGAAACTCATGCACTCAAACTCATGCCCTGAAACTCATGCCCTGAATCTGCTGTCCTGAATCTCATGCCATGAATCTCATGCCCTGAATTTCATGCCCTGAAACTCCTGCACTGAAACACCTGCCCTGACTCTCCTGCCCTGAAAATCATGCCCTGAATCTCATGCCCTGAATCTCATGCTCTGAAACACGTGCACTGAATCTCATGCCCTCAAGTTCCTGCACTGAAACTCATGCCTTGAATCTCATGCCCTGAAACTCATGCCCTGAACCTCATGCCCTGAAACTCAAGCCCTGAATCTCATGCCCTGAAACTCATGCCCTAAATCACATACCCTGAAACTCCTGCCCTGAATCTCATGCCGTGAAACTCTTGCCCTGAAACTAATGCACTGAAATTCATGCCCTGAATCTCATGCCTTGAAACTCCTGCCCTCAAACTCATGCCCTGAACCTCATGCCCTGAAACTCAAGCCCTGAATCTCATGCCCTGAAACTCATGCCCTAAATCACATACCCTGAAACTCCTGCCCTGAATCTCATGCCGTGAAACTCTTGCCCTGAAACTCATGCCCTGAATCTCATGCCCTGAATCTCGTGCCCTGAAACTCCTGCACTGAAACACCTGCCCTGAATCTCCTGCCCTGAAAATCATGCCCTGAATCTCATGCTCTGAAACTCGTGCACTGAATCTCTTGCCCTCATGTTCCTGCACTGAAACTCATGCCCTGAATCTGATGCCCTGAAACTCCTGCACTGAAACTCATGCCATGAATCTCATATCCTGAAACTCACGCTCTGAATCACATGCCCTGAAACTACTGCCCTGAAACTCATGCCCTGATACTCATGCCCTGAAACTCATGCCCTGAATCTCCTGTCCTGAAACTCATGCCCTGAATCTCATGCTCTGAAACTCGTGCACTGAATCTCATGCCCTCAAGTTCCTGCACTGAAACTCATGCCCTGAATCTTATGCCCTGAAACTCATGCCCTGAACCTCAAGCCCTGAATCTCATGCCCTGAATCTCATGCCCTGAATCTCCTGCACTGACACACCTGCCCTGAATCACCTGCCCTGAAAATCATGCCCTGAATCTCATGCCCTGAATCTCGTGCACTGAATCTCATGCCCTGAAACTCCTGCCCTGAAACTCATGCCCTGAAACTGATGCCCCGAATCTCATGCCCTGAATCTCATGCCCTGAAACTCCTGCACTGAAACACCTGCCCTGAATCTCCTGCCCTGAAAATCATGTCCTGAATCTCATGCCCTGAATCTCATGCTCTGAAACTCTTGCACTGAATCTCATGTCCTCAAGTTCCTGCACTGAAACTCATGCCCTGAATCTCATGCCCTGAAACTCATGCCCTGAACCTCATGCCCTGAAACTTTAGCCCTGAATCTCATGCCCTGAAACTCATGCCCTAAATCACATACCCTGAAACTCCTGCCCTGAAACTCATGCACTGAAACTCATGCCCTGAATCACATGCGCTAAAACTCCTGCCCTGAATCATCTGCCGAGAAAGTCATGCCCTGAATTACATGCCATGAAATACCTGCCCTGAATCTCATGCCCTAAAACTCATACCCTGAATATCATGCCCTGAAACTTCTGCACTGAAACTCATGCACTGAAACTCATGCCCTGAAACACATGCCCTAAAACTCCTGCCCTGAATCATCTGCCCAGAAACTCATGCCCTGAATTACATGCCCTGAAATACCTGCCCTGAATCCCATGCAATGAAACTCATGCCCTGAATCTCATGCCCTGAAACTGCTGCACTGAAACTCATGCCGTGAATCTCATATCCTGAAACTCACGCCCTGAATTACATGCCCTGAAACTCCTGCCCTGAAACTCATGCCCTGAAACTCATGCCCTGAATCTCCTGTCCTAAAACTCATGCCCTGAATCTCATGCCCTGTATCTCATGCCCTGAAACTCCTGCACTGAAACACCTGCCCTGAATCTCCTGCCCTGAAACTCATGCCCTGAATCTCATGTCCTGAATCTCATGCTCTGAAACTCGTGCACTGAATCTCATGTCCTGAAACTCCTGCCCTGAATCACCTACCCTGAAACTCATGCCGTGAATCTAATGCCCTGAAACTCCTGCACTGAAACTCATGCGCTGAATCTCATGTCCTGAAACTCCTGCCCTGAATCACCTACCCTGATACTCATGCCCTGAATCTCATGCCCTGAAACTCCTGCACTGAAACTCATGCCATGAATCTCATATCCTGAAACTCACGCCCTGAATCACATGCCCTGAAACTCCTGCCCTGAAACGCATGCCCTGAAACTCATGCCCTGAATCTGCTGTCCTGAATCTCATGCCATGAATCTCATGCCCTGAATCTCATGCCCTGAAAATCCTGCACTGAAACACCTGCCCTGCATCTCCTGCCCTGAAAATCATGCCCTGAATCTCATGCCCTGAATCTCATGCTCTGAAACTCGTGCACTGAATCTCATGCCCTCAAGTTCCTGCACTGAAACTCATGCCCTGAATCTCATGCCCTGAAACTCATGCCCTGAACCTCATGCCCAGAAACTCAAGCCCTGAATCTCATGCACTGAAACTCATGCCCTGAAACTCCTGCCCTGAAGCTCATGCCCTGAAATTCCTGCCCTCAATCTAATGCACTGAAATTCATGCCCTGAATCTCATGCCTTGAAACTCCTGCCCTCAAACTCATGCACTGAAACTCATGTCCTGAATCTCATGCCCTGAAACACATGCACTGAAACTCATGCCATGAATCTCATATCCTGAAACTCACGCCCTGAATCACATGCCCTGAAACTCCTGCCCTGAAACTCATGCCCTGAATCTCATGCCCTGAAACTCCTGCACTGAAACACCTGCCCTGCATCTCCTGCCCTGAAAATCATGCCCTGAATCTCATGCCCTGAACCTCATGCCCTGAAACTCATGCCCTAAATCACATACCCTGAAACTCCTGCCCTGAAACTCATGCACTGAAACCCATGCGCTGAATCACATGCCCTAGAATTCCTGCCCTGAATTATCTGCCCAGAAACTCATGCCCTGAATTACATGCCCTGAATCTCATGCCCTGAAACTCATGCCCTGAATCTCATGCCCTGAAACTCCTGCCCTGAAACTCATGCCCTGAAACTCATGCCCTGAAACTCATGCCCTGAATCTCCTGTCCTGAAACTCATGCCCTGAATCTCATGCCCTGAATCTCATGCCCTGAAACACCTGCACTGAAACACCTGCCCTGAATCTCCTGCCCTGAAAACCATGCCCTGAAACTCATGCAATGAATCTCATGCCCTGAAACTCATGCCCAACCTCATGCCTTGAAACTCAAGCCCTCAATCTCATGCCCTGAAACTCATGCCCTAAATCACATACCCTGAAACTCCTGCCCTGAAACTCATGCACTGAAACTCATGCCCTGAATAACATGCCCTAAAACTCCTGCCCTGAATCATCTGCCCAGAAACTCATGCCCTGAATTACATGCCCTGAAATACCTGCCCTGAATCTCATGCCCTGAAACTCATGCCCTGAATCTCATGCCCTGAAACTCATGCCCTGAATCTCATGCCCTGAAACTCCTGCCCTCAAACTCATGCACTGAAACTCATGCCCTGAATCTAATGCCTTGAAACTCCTGCCCTCAAACTCATGCACTGAAACTCATGCCCTGAATCTCAAGCCCTGAAACTCCTGCACTGAAACTCATGTCATGAATCTCATATCCTGAAACTCACGCCCTGAATCACATGCCCTGAAACTCCTGCCCTGAACCTCATGCCCTGAAACTCATACCCTGAAACTCATGCTCTGAATCTCCTGTCCTAAAAATCATGCCCTGAATCTCATGCCCTTTATCTCATGCCCTGAAACTCCTGCACTGAAACACCTGCCCTGAATCTCAAGCCCTGAAACTCATGCCCTGAATCTCATGCCCTGAAACTCCTGCACTGAAAATCATGCCCTGAATCTCATGCCCTGAATCTCATGCTCTGAAATTCATGCACTCACTCTCATGTCCTCAAGTTCCTGCACTGAAACTCATGCCCTGAATCTCATGAACTGATACTCATGCCCTGAACCTCATGCCCTGAAACTAAAGCCCTGAATCTCATGCCCTGAAATCTCATGCCCTAAATCACATACCCTGAAACTCCTGCCCTGAAACTCATGCACTGAAACACTTGCCCCGAATCACATGCCCTAAAGCTCCTGCCCTGAAACTCATGCCCTGAAATGCATGCCTTGAACCTCCTGTCCTAAAACTCATGCCCTGAATCTCATGCCCTGAAACTCCTGCCCTGAATCACCTACCCTAAAACTCATGCCCTGAATCTCATGCCCTGAAACTCCTGCACTGAAACTCATGCCATGAATCTCATATCCTGAAACTCACGCCCTGAATCACATGCCCTGAAACTCCTGCCCTGAAACTCATGCCCTGAAACTCATGCCCTGAAACTCATGCCCTGAATCTCCTGTCCTGAAACTCATGCCCTGAATCTCATGCCCTGAATCTCATGCCCTGAAACTCCTGCACTGAAACACCTGCCCTGAATCTCCAGCCTTGAAAATCATGCCCTGAATCTCATGCCCTGAATCTCATGCTCTGAAACTCGTGCACTGAATCTCATGCCCTCAAGATCCTGCACTGAAACTCAAGCCCTGAATCTCATGCCCTGAAACTCATGCCGTGAACCTCATGCCCTGAATCTCATGCCCTGAATCTCATGCCCTGAATCTCCTGCACTGAAACACCTGCCCTGATTCACCTGCCCTGAAAATCATGCCCTGAATCTCATGACCTGAATCTCGTGCACTGAATCTCATGCCCTGAAACTCCTGCCTTGAAACTCATGCCCTGAAACTCATGCCCCGAATCTCATGCCCAGAATCTCATGCCCTGAAACGCCTGCACTGAAACACCTGCCCTGAATCTCCTGCCCTGAAAATCATGCCCTGAATCTCATGCCCTGAATCTCCTGTACTGAAACTCATGCCCTGAATCTCATGCCCTGAATCTCATGCCCTGAAACTCCTGCACTGAAACACCTGCCCTGAATCTCCTGCCCTGAAAATCATGCCCTGAATCTCATGCCCTGAATCTCATGCTCTGAAACTCGTGCACTGAATCTCATGTTCTCAAGTTCCTGCACTGAAATTCATGCCCTGAATCTCATGCCCTGAACCTCATGCCTTGAAACTCAAGCCCTGAATCTCATGCCCTGAAACTCATGCCCTAAATCACATACCCTGAAACTCCTGCCCTGAAACTCATGCACTGAAACTCATGCCCTGAATCACATGCCCTAAAACTCCTGCCCTGAATCATCTGCCCAGAAACTCATGCCCTGAATTACATGCCCTGAAATACCTGCCCTGAATCTCATGCCCTGAAACTCATGCCCTGAATCTCATGCCCTGAAACTCCTGCCCTCAAACTCATGCACTGAAACACCTGCCCTGAATCTCCTGCCCTGAAAATCATGCCCTGAATCTCATGCCCTGAATCTCATGCTCTGAAACTCGTGCACTGAATCTCATGCCCTCAAGTTCCTGCACTGAAATTCATGCCCTGAATCTCATGCCCTGAACCTCATGCCTTGAAACTCAAGCCCTGAATCTCATGCCCTGAAACTCATGCCCTAAATCACATACCCTGAAACTCCTGCCCTGAAACTCATGCACTGAAACTCATGCCCTGAATCACATGCCCTAAAACTCCTGCCCTGAATCATCTGCCCAGAAACTCATGCCCTGAATTACATGCCCTGAAATACCTGCCCTGAATCTCATGCCCTGAAACTCATGCCCTGAATCTCATGCCCTGAAACTCCTGCCCTCAAACTCATGCACTGAAACTCATGCCCTGAATCTCATGCCTTGAAACTCCTGCCCTAAAACTCATGCACTGAAACTCATTTTCTGAATCTCATGCCCTGAAACTCCTGCACTGAAACTCATGCCATGAATCTCATATCCTGAAACTCACGCCCTGAATCACATGCCCTGAAACTCCTGCCCTGAAACTCATGCCCTGAAACTCATGCCCTGAATCTCCTGTCCTAAAACTCATGCCCTGAATCTCATGCCCTGTATCTCATGCCCTGAAACTCCTGCACTGAAACACCTGCCCTGAATCTCCTGCCCTGAAACTCAAGCCCTGAATCTCATGCCCTGAAACTCATGCCCTAAATCACATACCCTGAAACTCCTGCCCTGAATCTCATGCCGTGAAACTCTTGCCCTGAAACTAATGCACTGAAATTCATGCCCTGAATCTCATGCCTTGAAACTCTTGCCCTCAAACTCCTGCACTGAAACTCATGCCCTGAATCTCATGCCCTGAAACACCTGCACTGAAACTCATGCCATGAATCTCATATCCTGAAACTCACGGCCTGAATCACATGCCCTGAAATTCCTGCCCTGAAACTCATGCCCTGAAACTCATGCCCTGAAACTCATGCCCTGAATCTCATGCCCTGAATCTCGTGCCCTGAAACTCCTGCACTGAAACACCTGCCCTGAATCTCCTGCCCTGAAAATCATGCCCTGAATCTCATGCTCTGAAACTCGTGCACTGAATCTCTTGCCCTCATGTTCCTGCACTGAAACTCATGCCCTGAATCTCATGCCCTGAAACTCATGCCCTGAACCTCATGCCCTGAAACTCAAGCCCTGAATCTCATGCCCTGAAACTCATGCCCTAAATCACATACCCTGAAACTCCTGCCCTGAAACTCATGCACTGAAACTCATGCCCTGAATCACATGCCCTAAAACTCCTGCCCTGAATCATCTGCCCAGAAACTCATGCCCTGAATTACATGCCCTGAAATACCTGCCCTGAATCTCATGCCCTGAAATTGCTGCACAGAAACTCATGCCATAAATCTCATATCCTGAAACTCACGCTCTGAATTACATGCCCTGAAACTCCAGCCCTGAAACTCATGCCCTGAAACTCATGCCCTGAAACTCATGCCCTGAATCTCCTGTCCTAAAACTCATGCCCTGAATCTCATGCCCTGAATCTCATGCCCTGAAACTCCTGCACTGAAACACCTGCCCTGAATCTCCTGCCCTGAAAATCATGCCCTGAATCTCATGCCCTGAATCTCATGCCCTGAACCTCATGCCCTGAAACTCAAGCCCTGAATCTCATGCCCTGAAACTCATGCCCTAAATCACATACCCTGAAACTCCTGCCCTGAAACTCATGCACTGAAACTCATGCCCCGAATCACATGCCCTAAAGCTCCTGCCCTGAAACTCATGCCCTGAAACGCATGCCTTGAATCTCCTGTCCTAAAACGCATGCCTTGAATCTCCTGTCCTAAAACTCATGCCCTGAATCTCATGCCCTGAAATTGCTGCACAGAAACTCATGCCCTGAATCTCATGCCCTGAAACTCATGCCCTGAAATGCATGCCTTGAACCTCCTGTCCTAAAACTCATGCCCTGAATCTCATGCCCTGAAACTCCTGCCCTGAATCACCTACCCTAAAACTCATGCCCTGAATCTCATGCCCTGAAACTCCTGCACTGAAACTCATGCCATGAATCTCATATCCTGAAACTCACGCCCTGAATCACATGCCCTGAAACTCCTGCCCTGAAACTCATGCCCTGAAACTCATGCCCTGAAACTCATGCCCTGAATCTCCTGTCCTGAAACTCATGCCCTGAATCTCATGCCCTGAATCTCATGCCCTGAAACTCCTGCACTGAAACACCTGCCCTGAATCTCCAGCCTTGAAAATCATGCCCTGAATCTCATGCCCTGAATCTCATGCTCTGAAACTCGTGCACTGAATCTCATGCCCTCAAGATCCTGCACTGAAACTCAAGCCCTGAATCTCATGCCCTGAAACTCATGCCGTGAACCTCATGCCCTGAATCTCATGCCCTGAATCTCATGCCCTGAATCTCCTGCACTGAAACACCTGCCCTGATTCACCTGCCCTGAAAATCATGCCCTGAATCTCATGACCTGAATCTCGTGCACTGAATCTCATGCCCTGAAACTCCTGCCTTGAAACTCATGCCCTGAAACTCATGCCCCGAATCTCATGCCCAGAATCTCATGCCCTGAAACGCCTGCACTGAAACACCTGCCCTGAATCTCCTGCCCTGAAAATCATGCCCTGAATCTCATGCCCTGAATCTCCTGTACTGAAACTCATGCCCTGAATCTCATGCCCTGAATCTCATGCCCTGAAACTCCTGCACTGAAACACCTGCCCTGAATCTCCTGCCCTGAAAATCATGCCCTGAATCTCATGCCCTGAATCTCATGCTCTGAAACTCGTGCACTGAATCTCATGTTCTCAAGTTCCTGCACTGAAATTCATGCCCTGAATCTCATGCCCTGAACCTCATGCCTTGAAACTCAAGCCCTGAATCTCATGCCCTGAAACTCATGCCCTAAATCACATACCCTGAAACTCCTGCCCTGAAACTCATGCACTGAAACTCATGCCCTGAATCACATGCCCTAAAACTCCTGCCCTGAATCATCTGCCCAGAAACTCATGCCCTGAATTACATGCCCTGAAATACCTGCCCTGAATCTCATGCCCTGAAACTCATGCCCTGAATCTCATGCCCTGAAACTCCTGCCCTCAAACTCATGCACTGAAACACCTGCCCTGAATCTCCTGCCCTGAAAATCATGCCCTGAATCTCATGCCCTGAATCTCATGCTCTGAAACTCGTGCACTGAATCTCATGCCCTCAAGTTCCTGCACTGAAATTCATGCCCTGAATCTCATGCCCTGAACCTCATGCCTTGAAACTCAAGCCCTGAATCTCATGCCCTGAAACTCATGCCCTAAATCACATACCCTGAAACTCCTGCCCTGAAACTCATGCACTGAAACTCATGCCCTGAATCACATGCCCTAAAACTCCTGCCCTGAATCATCTGCCCAGAAACTCATGCCCTGAATTACATGCCCTGAAATACCTGCCCTGAATCTCATGCCCTGAAACTCATGCCCTGAATCTCATGCCCTGAAACTCCTGCCCTCAAACTCATGCACTGAAACTCATGCCCTGAATCTCATGCCTTGAAACTCCTGCCCTAAAACTCATGCACTGAAACTCATTTTCTGAATCTCATGCCCTGAAACTCCTGCACTGAAACTCATGCCATGAATCTCATATCCTGAAACTCACGCCCTGAATCACATGCCCTGAAACTCCTGCCCTGAAACTCATGCCCTGAAACTCATGCCCTGAATCTCCTGTCCTAAAACTCATGCCCTGAATCTCATGCCCTGTATCTCATGCCCTGAAACTCCTGCACTGAAACACCTGCCCTGAATCTCCTGCCCTGAAACTCAAGCCCTGAATCTCATGCCCTGAAACTCATGCCCTAAATCACATACCCTGAAACTCCTGCCCTGAATCTCATGCCGTGAAACTCTTGCCCTGAAACTAATGCACTGAAATTCATGCCCTGAATCTCATGCCTTGAAACTCTTGCCCTCAAACTCCTGCACTGAAACTCATGCCCTGAATCTCATGCCCTGAAACACCTGCACTGAAACTCATGCCATGAATCTCATATCCTGAAACTCACGGCCTGAATCACATGCCCTGAAATTCCTGCCCTGAAACTCATGCCCTGAAACTCATGCCCTGAAACTCATGCCCTGAATCTCATGCCCTGAATCTCGTGCCCTGAAACTCCTGCACTGAAACACCTGCCCTGAATCTCCTGCCCTGAAAATCATGCCCTGAATCTCATGCTCTGAAACTCGTGCACTGAATCTCTTGCCCTCATGTTCCTGCACTGAAACTCATGCCCTGAATCTCATGCCCTGAAACTCATGCCCTGAACCTCATGCCCTGAAACTCAAGCCCTGAATCTCATGCCCTGAAACTCATGCCCTAAATCACATACCCTGAAACTCCTGCCCTGAAACTCATGCACTGAAACTCATGCCCTGAATCACATGCCCTAAAACTCCTGCCCTGAATCATCTGCCCAGAAACTCATGCCCTGAATTACATGCCCTGAAATACCTGCCCTGAATCTCATGCCCTGAAATTGCTGCACAGAAACTCATGCCATAAATCTCATATCCTGAAACTCACGCTCTGAATTACATGCCCTGAAACTCCAGCCCTGAAACTCATGCCCTGAAACTCATGCCCTGAAACTCATGCCCTGAATCTCCTGTCCTAAAACTCATGCCCTGAATCTCATGCCCTGAATCTCATGCCCTGAAACTCCTGCACTGAAACACCTGCCCTGAATCTCCTGCCCTGAAAATCATGCCCTGAATCTCATGCCCTGAATCTCATGCCCTGAACCTCATGCCCTGAAACTCAAGCCCTGAATCTCATGCCCTGAAACTCATGCCCTAAATCACATACCCTGAAACTCCTGCCCTGAAACTCATGCACTGAAACTCATGCCCCGAATCACATGCCCTAAAGCTCCTGCCCTGAAACTCATGCCCTGAAACGCATGCCTTGAATCTCCTGTCCTAAAACGCATGCCTTGAATCTCCTGTCCTAAAACTCATGCCCTGAATCTCATGCCCTGAAATTGCTGCACAGAAACTCATGCCATAAATCTCATATCCTGAAACTCACGCTCTGAATTACATGCCTTGAAACTCCAGCCCTGAAACTCATGCCCTGAAACTCATGCCCTGAAACTCATGCCCTGAATCTCCTGTCCTAAAACTCATGCCCTGAATCTCATGCCCTGAATCTCATGCCCTGAAACTCCTGCACTGAAACACCTGCCCTGAATCTCCTGCCCTGAAAATCATGCCCTGAATCTCATGCCCTGAATCTCATGCCCTGAACCTCATGCCCTGAAACTCAAGCCCTGAATCTCATGCCCTGAAACTCATGCCCTAAATCACATACCCTGAAACTCCTGCCCTGAAACTCATGCACTGAAACTCATGCCCCGCATCACATGCCCTAAAGCTCCTGCCCTGAAACTCATGCCCTGAAACGCATGCCTTGAATCTCCTGTCCTAAAACTCATGCCCTGAATCTCATGCCGGGAATCTCATGCCCTGAAACTCCTGCAGTGAAACACCTGCCCTGAATCTCCTGCCCTGAAACTCATGCCCTGAATCTCATACCCTGAATCTCACGCTCTGAAACTCGTGCACTGAACCTCATGACCTCAATTTCCTGCAGTGAAACTCATGCCCTGAATCTCATGTCCTGAAACTCCAGCCCTGAATCACCTATCCTGAAACTCATGCCCTGAATCTCATGCCCTGAAACTCCTGCACTGAAACTCATGCCATGAATCTCATATCCTGAAACTCACGCCCTGAATCACATGCCCTGAAACTTCTGCCCTGAAACTCATGCCCTGAAACTCCTGCCCTGAAACTCATGCCCTGAATCTCCTGTCCTGAAACTCATGCCCTGAATCTCATGCCCTGAATCTCATGCCCTGAAACTCCTGCACTTAAACACCTGCCCTGAATCTCCTGTCCTGAAAATCATGCCCTGAAACTCATGCCCTGAATCTCACGCCCTGAAACTCATGCCCTGAACCTCATGCCTTGAAACTCAAGCCCTGAATCTCATGCCCTGAAACTCATGCCCTAAATCACATACCCTGAAACTCCTGCCCTGAAACTCATGCACTGAAACTCATGCCCTGAATCTAATGCCCTGAAACTCCTGCACTGAAACTCATGCCCTGAATCTCATGTCCTGAAACTCCTGCCCTGAATCACCTACCCTGAAACTCATGCCCTGAATCTCATGCCCTGAAACTCCTGCACTGAAAATCATGCCCTGAATCTGATGCCCTGAATCTCATGCTCTGAAATTCATGCACTGATTCTAATGCCCTCAAGTTCCTGCACTGAAACTCATGCCCTGAATCTCATGACCTGAAACTCATGCATGAACCTCATGCCCTGAAACTCAAGCCCTGAATCTCATGCTCTGAAACTCATGCCCTAAATCACATACCCTGAAACTCCTGCCCTGAAACTCATGCACTGAAACTCATGCCCCGAATCACATGCCCTAAAGCTCCTACCCTGAAACTCATGCCCTGAAACGCATGCCTTGAATCTCCTGTCCTAAAACTCATGCCCTGAATCTCATGCCCTGAATCTCATGCCCTGAAACTCCTGCAGTGAAACACCTGCCCTGAATCTCCTGCCCTGAAACTCATGCCCTGAATCTCATACCCTGAATCTCACGCTCTGAAACTCGTGCACTGAATCTCATGACCTCAAGTTCCTGCACTGAAATTCATGCCCTGAATCTCATGTCCTGAAACTCCTGCCCAGAATCACCTACCCTGAAACTCATGCCCTGAATCTCATGCCCTGAAAATCCTGCACTGAAACTCATGCCATGAATCTCATATCCTGAAACTCACGCCCTGAATCTCATGCCCTGAAACTCCTGCCCTGAAACTCATGCCCTGAAACTCATGACCTGAAACTCATGCCCTGAATCTCCTGTCCTGAAACTCATGCCCTGAATCTCATGACCTGAATCTCATGCCCTGAAACTCCTGCACTGAAACACCTGCCCTGAATCTCCTGCCCTGAAAATCATGCCCTGAAACTCATGCCCTGAATCTCACGCCCTGAAACTCATGCCCTGAACCTCATGCCTTGAAACTCAAGCCCTGAATCTCATGCCCTGAAACTCATGCCCTAAATCACATACCCTGAAACTCCTGCCCTGAAACTCATGCACTGAAACTCATGCCCTGAATCACATGCCCTAAAACTCCGGCCCTGAATCATTTGCCCAGAAACTCATGCCCTGAATTACATCCCATGAAATACCTGCCCTGAATCTCTTGCCCTGAAACTCATGCCCTGAATCTCATGCCCTGAAACTCCTGCCCTCAAACACATGCACTGAAACTCATGCCCTGAATCTCATGCCTTGAAACTCCTGCCCTCAAACTCATGCACTGAAACTCATGCCCTGAATCTCATGCCCTCAAACTCCTGCACTGAAACTCATGCCATGAATCTCATATCCTGAAACTCACGCCCTGAATCACATGCCATGAAACTCCTGCCCTGAAACTCATGCCCTGAAACTCATGCCCTAAAACCCATGCCCTGAATCTCCTGTCCTAAAACTCATGCCCTGAATCTCATGCCCTGTATCACATGCCCTGAAATTCATGCCCTGAATCTCATTCCCTGAATCTCACGCTCTGAAACTCGTGTACTGAATCTCATTACCTCAAGTTCCTGCGCTGAAACTCATGCCCTGAATCGCATGTCCTGAAACTCCTGCCCTGAATCACCTACCCTGAAACTCATGCCCTGAATCTAATGCCCTGAAACTCCTGCACTGAAACTCATGCCCTGAATCTCATGTCCTGAAACTCCTGCCCTGAATCACCTACCCTGAAACTCATGCCATGAATCTCATGCCCTGAAACTCCTGCACTGAAAATCATGCCCTGAATCTCATGCCCTGAATCTCATGCTCTGAAATTCATGCACTGAATCTCATGCCCTCAAGTTCCTGCACTGAAACTCATGCCCTGAATCTCATGACCTGAAACTCATGCATGAACCTCATGCCCTGAAACTCAAGCCCTGAATCTCATGCTCTGAAACTCATGCCCTGAAACTCATGCACTGAAACTCATGCCCCGAATCACATGCCCTAAAGCTCCTGCCCTGAAACTCATTCCCTGAAACGCATGCCTTGAATCTCCTGTCCTAAAACTCATGCCCTGAATCTCATGCCCTGAATCTCATGCCCTGAAACTCCTGCAGTGAAACACCTGCCGTGAATCTCCTGCCCTGAAACTCATGCCCTGAATCTCATACCCTGAATCTCACGCTCTGAAACTCCTGCCCAGAATCACCTACCCTGAAACTCATGCCCTGAATCTCATGCCCTGAAAATCCTGCACTGAAACTCATGCCATGAATCTCATATCCTGAAACTCACGCCCTGAATCACATGCCCTGAAACTCCTTCCCTGAAACTCATGCCGTGAAACTCTTGCCCTGAAACTAATGCACTGAAATTCATGCCCTGAATCTCATGCCTTGAAACTCCTGCCCTCAAACTCATGCACTGAAACTCATGCCCTGAATCTCATGCCCTGAAACACCTGCACTGAAACTCATGCCATGAATCTCATATCCTGAAACTCACGGCCTGAATCACATGCCCTGAAATTCCTGCCCTGAAACTCATGCCCTGAAACTCATGCCCTGAAACTCATGCCCTGAATCTCATGCCCTGAATCTCGTGCCCTGAAACTCCTGCACTGAAACACCTGCCCTGAATCTCCTGCCCTGAAAATCATGCCCTGAATCTCATGCTCTGAAACTCGTGCACTGAATCTCTTGCCCTCATGTTCCTGCACTGAAACTCATGCCCTGAATCTCATGCCCTGAAACTCATGCCCTGAACCTCATGCCCTGAAACTCAAGCCCTGAATCTCATGCCCTGAAACTCATGCCCTAAATCACATACCCTGAAACTCCTGCCCTGAAACTCATGCACTGAAACTCATGCCCTGAATCACATGCCCTAAAACTCCTGCCCTGAATCATCTGCCCAGAAACTCATGCCCTGAATTACATGCCCTGAAATACCTGCCCTGAATCTCATGCCCTGAAATTGCTGCACAGAAACTCATGCCATAAATCTCATATCCTGAAACTCACGCTCTGAATTACATGCCCTGAAACTCCAGCCCTGAAACTCATGCCCTGAAACTCATGCCCTGAAACTCATGCCCTGAATCTCCTGTCCTAAAACTCATGCCCTGAATCTCATGCCCTGAATCTCATGCCCTGAAACTCCTGCACTGAAACACCTGCCCTGAATCTCCTGCCCTGAAAATCATGCCCTGAATCTCATGCCCTGAATCTCATGCCCTGAACCTCATGCCCTGAAACTCAAGCCCTGAATCTCATGCCCTGAAACTCATGCCCTAAATCACATACCCTGAAACTCCTGCCCTGAAACTCATGCACTGAAACTCATGCCCCGAATCACATGCCCTAAAGCTCCTGCCCTGAAACTCATGCCCTGAAACGCATGCCTTGAATCTCCTGTCCTAAAACGCATGCCTTGAATCTCCTGTCCTAAAACTCATGCCCTGAATCTCATGCCCTGAAATTGCTGCACAGAAACTCATGCCATAAATCTCATATCCTGAAACTCACGCTCTGAATTACATGCCTTGAAACTCCAGCCCTGAAACTCATGCCCTGAAACTCATGCCCTGAAACTCATGCCCTGAATCTCCTGTCCTAAAACTCATGCCCTGAATCTCATGCCCTGAATCTCATGCCCTGAAACTCCTGCACTGAAACACCTGCCCTGAATCTCCTGCCCTGAAAATCATGCCCTGAATCTCATGCCCTGAATCTCATGCCCTGAACCTCATGCCCTGAAACTCAAGCCCTGAATCTCATGCCCTGAAACTCATGCCCTAAATCACATACCCTGAAACTCCTGCCCTGAAACTCATGCACTGAAACTCATGCCCCGAATCACATGCCCTAAAGCTCCTGCCCTGAAACTCATGCCCTGAAACGCATGCCTTGAATCTCCTGTCCTAAAACTCATGCCCTGAATCTCATGCCGGGAATCTCATGCCCTGAAACTCCTGCAGTGAAACACCTGCCCTGAATCTCCTGCCCTGAAACTCATGCCCTGAATCTCATACCCTGAATCTCACGCTCTGAAACTCGTGCACTGAACCTCATGACCTCAATTTCCTGCAGTGAAACTCATGCCCTGAATCTCATGTCCTGAAACTCCAGCCCTGAATCACCTATCCTGAAACTCATGCCCTGAATCTCATGCCCTGAAACTCCTGCACTGAAACTCATGCCATGAATCTCATATCCTGAAACTCACGCCCTGAATCACATGCCCTGAAACTTCTGCCCTGAAACTCATGCCCTGAAACTCCTGCCCTGAAACTCATGCCCTGAATCTCCTGTCCTGAAACTCATGCCCTGAATCTCATGCCCTGAATCTCATGCCCTGAAACTCCTGCACTGAAACACCTGCCCTGAATCTCCTGTCCTGAAAATCATGCCCTGAAACTCATGCCCTGAATCTCACGCCCTGAAACTCATGCCCTGAACCTCATGCCTTGAAACTCAAGCCCTGAATCTCATGCCCTGAAACTCATGCCCTAAATCACATACCCTGAAACTCCTGCCCTGAAACTCATGCACTGAAACTCATGCCCTGAATCTAATGCCCTGAAACTCCTGCACTGAAACTCATGCCCTGAATCTCATGTCCTGAAACTCCTGCCCTGAATCACCTACCCTGAAACTCATGCCCTGAATCTCATGCCCTGAAACTCCTGCACTGAAAATCATGCCCTGAATCTCATGCCCTGAATCTCATGCTCTGAAATTCATGCACTGATTCTAATGCCCTCAAGTTCCTGCACTGAAACTCATGCCCTGAATCTCATGACCTGAAACTCATGCATGAACCTCATGCCCTGAAACTCAAGCCCTGAATCTCATGCTCTGAAACTCATGCCCTAAATCACATACCCTGAAACTCCTGCCCTGAAACTCATGCACTGAAACTCATGCCCCGAATCACATGCCCTAAAGCTCCTACCCTGAAACTCATGCCCTGAAACGCATGCCTTGAATCTCCTGTCCTAAAACTCATGCCCTGAATCTCATGCCCTGAATCTCATGCCCTGAAACTCCTGCAGTGAAACACCTGCCCTGAATCTCCTGCCCTGAAACTCATGCCCTGAATCTCATACCCTGAATCTCACGCTCTGAAACTCGTGCACTGAATCTCATGACCTCAAGTTCCTGCACTGAAATTCATGCCCTGAATCTCATGTCCTGAAACTCCTGCCCAGAATCACCTACCCTGAAACTCATGCCCTGAATCTCATGCCCTGAAAATCCTGCACTGAAACTCATGCCATGAATCTCATATCCTGAAACTCACGCCCTGAATCTCATGCCCTGAAACTCCTGCCCTGAAACTCATGCCCTGAAACTCATGACCTGAAACTCATGCTCTGAATCTCCTGTCCTGAAACTCATGCCCTGAATCTCATGACCTGAATCTCATGCCCTGAAACTCCTGCACTGAAACACCTGCCCTGAATCTCCTGCCCTGAAAATCATGCCCTGAAACTCATGCCCTGAATCTCACGCCCTGAAACTCATGCCCTGAACCTCATGCCTTGAAACTCAAGCCCTGAATCTCATGCCCTGAAACTCATGCCCTAAATCACATACCCTGAAACTCCTGCCCTGAAACTCATGCACTGAAACTCATGCCCTGAATCACATGCCCTAAAACTCCGGCCCTGAATCATTTGCCCAGAAACTCATGCCCTGAATTACATCCCATGAAATACCTGCCCTGAATCTCTTGCCCTGAAACTCATGCCCTGAATCTCATGCCCTGAAACTCCTGCCCTCAAACACATGCACTGAAACTCATGCCCTGAATCTCATGCCTTGAAACTCCTGCCCTCAAACTCATGCACTGAAACTCATGCCCTGAATCTCATGCCCTCAAACTCCTGCACTGAAACTCATGCCATGAATCTCATATCCTGAAACTCACGCCCTGAATCACATGCCATGAAACTCCTGCCCTGAAACTCATGCCCTGAAACTCATGCCCTAAAACCCATGCCCTGAATCTCCTGTCCTAAAACTCATGCCCTGAATCTCATGCCCTGTATCACATGCCCTGAAACTCCTGCACTGAAACTCATGCCCTGAATCTCATGTCCTGAAACTCCTGCCCTGAATCACCTACCCTGAAACTCATGCCATGAATCTCATGCCCTGAAACTCCTGCACTGAAAATCATGCCCTGAATCTCATGCCCTGAATCTCATGCTCTGAAATTCATGCACTGAATCTCATGCCCTCAAGTTCCTGCACTGAAACTCATGCCCTGAATCTCATGACCTGAAACTCATGCATGAACCTCATGCCCTGAAACTCAAGCCCTGAATCTCATGCTCTGAAACTCATGCCCTGAAACTCATGCACTGAAACTCATGCCCCGAATCACATGCCCTAAAGCTCCTGCCCTGAAACTCATTCCCTGAAACGCATGCCTTGAATCTCCTGTCCTAAAACTCATGCCCTGAATCTCATGCCCTGAATCTCATGCCCTGAAACTCCTGCAGTGAAACACCTGCCGTGAATCTCCTGCCCTGAAACTCATGCCCTGAATCTCATACCCTGAATCTCACGCTCTGAAACTCCTGCCCAGAATCACCTACCCTGAAACTCATGCCCTGAATCTCATGCCCTGAAAATCCTGCACTGAAACTCATGCCATGAATCTCATATCCTGAAACTCACGCCCTGAATCACATGCCCTGAAACTCCTTCCCTGAAACTCATGCCCTGAAACTCATGACCTGAAACTCATGCCCTGAATCTCCTGTCCGGAAACTCATGCCCTGAATCTCATGCCCTGAATCTCATGCCATGAAACTCCTGCACTGAAACACCTGCCCTGAATCTCCTGCCCTGAAAATCATGCCCTGAATCTCATGCCCTGAATCTCATGCTCTGAAACTCGTGCACTGAATCTCATGCCCTTAAGTTCCTGCACTGAAACTCATGCCCTGAATATCATGCCCTGAAACTCATTCCCTGAAACTCATGCACTGAAACTCTTGCCCTGAATCACATGCCCTAAAACTCCTGCCCTGAATCATCTGCCCAGAAACTCATGCCCTGAATTACATGCCCTGAAATACCTGCCCTGAATCTCATGCCCTGAAACTCATGCCCTGAATCTCATGCCCTGAAACACCTACCCTCAAAGTCATCCACTGAAACTCATGCCCTGAATCTCATGCCTCGTAACTCCTGCCCTCAAACTCATGCACTGAAACTCATGCCCTGAATCTCATGCCCTGAAACTCCTGCACTGAAACTCATGCCCTGAATCTCATGCCCTGTATCTCATGCCCTGAAACTCCTGCACTGAAACACCTGCCCTGAATCTCCTGCCCTGAAACTCATGCCCTGAATCTCATGCCCTGAATCACACGCTCTGATACTCGTGCATTGAATCTCATTACCTCAAGTTACTGCGCTGAAACTCATGCCCTGAATCGCACGTCCTGAAACTCCTGCCCTGAATCACCTACCCTGAAACTCCTGCCCTGAATCTGATGCCCTGAAACTCCTGCACTGAAACTCATGCCGAGAATCTCATGTCCTGAAACTCCTGCCCTGAATCACCTACCCTGAAACTCATGCCCTGAATCTCATGCCCTGAAACTCCTGCACTGAAAATCATGCCCTGAATCTCATGCCCTGAAACTCATGCATTAAATCACATACCCTGAATCTCCTGCCCTGAAACTCATGCCCCGAATCACATGCTCTAAAGCTCCTGCCCTGAAACTCATGCCCTGAAACGCATGCCTTGAATCTCCTGTCCTAAAACTCATGCCCTGAATCTCATGCCCTGAATCTCATGCCCTGAAACTCCTGCAGTGAAACACCTGCCGTGAATCTCCTGCCCTGAAACTCATGCCCTGAATGTCATACCCTGAATCTCACGCTCTGAAACTCGTGCACTGAATCTCATGACCTCAAGTTCCTGCACTGAAACTCATGCCCTGAATCTCATGTCCTGAAACTCCTGCCCTGAATCACCTACCCTGAAACTCATGCCCTGAATCTCATGCCCTGAAACTCCTGCCCTGAAACTCATGCCCTGAAACTCATGCCCTGAAACTCATGCCCTGAATCTCCTGTCCTGAAACTCATGCCTTGAATCTCATGCCCTGAATCTCATGCCCTGAAACTCCTGCACTGAAACACCTGCCCTGAATCTCTTGCCTGAAAATCATGCCCTGAATCTCATGCCCTGAATCTCATGCTCTGAAACTCGTGCAGTGAATCTCATGCCCTCAAGTTCCTGCACTGAAGCTCATGCCCTGAATCTCATGCCCTGAAACTCATGCCCTGAACCTCATGCCTTGAAACTCAAGCCCTGAATCTCATGCCCTGAAACTCATGCCCTAAATCACATACCCTGAAACTCCTGCCATGAAACTCATGCACTGAAACTCATGCCCTGAATCACATGCCCTAAAACTCCTGCCCTGAATCATCTGCCCAGAAACTCATTTCCTGAATTACATGCCCTGAAATACCTGCCCTGAATCTCATGCCCTGAAAATCATGCCCTGAATCTCATGCCCTGAAACTCCTGCCCTCAAACTCATGCACTGAAACTCATGCCCTGAATCTCATGCCTTGAAACTCCTGCCCTCAAACTCATGCACTGAAACTCATGCCCTGAATCTCATGCCCTGAAACTCCTGCACTGAAACTCATGCCATTAATCTCATATCCTGAAACTCACGCCCTGAATCACATGCCCTGAAACTCATGCCCTGAATCTCCTGTACTAAAACTCATGCCCTGAATCTCATGCCCTGTATCTCATGCCCTGAAACTCCTGCACTGAAACACCTGTTCTGAATCTCCTGCCCTGAATCTCATGCCCTGAATCTCACGCTCTGAAACTCGTGCACTGAATCACATTACCTCAAGTTCCTGCGCTGAAACTCATTCCCTGAATCGCATGTCCTGAAACTCCTGCCCTGAATCACCTACCCTGAAACTCATGCCCTGAATCTAATGCCCTGAAACTCCTGCACTGAAACTCATGCCCTGAATCTCATATCCTGAAACTCCTGCCCTGAATCACCTACCCTGAAACTCATGCCCTGAATCTCATGCCCTGAAACTCCTGCACTGAAACTCACGCCATGAAGCTCATATCCTGAAACTCAGGCCCTTAATCACATGCCCTGAAACTCCTGCCCTGAAACTCATGCCCTGAAACTCATGCCCTGAATCTGCTGTCCTGAATCTCATGCCATGAATCTCATGCCCTGAATCTCATGCCCTGAAACTCCTGCACTGAAACACCTGCCCTGACTCTCCTGCCCTGAAAATCATGCCCTGAATCTCATGCCCTGAATCTCATGCTCTGAAACTCGTGGACTGAATCTCATGCCCTCAAGTTCCTGCAGTGAAACTCATGCCCTGAATCTCATGCCCTGAAACTCATGCCCTGAACCTCATGCCCTGAAACTCAAGCCCTGAATCTCATGCCCTGAAACTCATGCCCTAAATCACATACCCTGAAACTCCTGCCCTGAAACTCATGCACTGAAACCCATGCCCTGAATCACATGCCCTAAAATTCCTGCCCTGAATTATCTGCCCAGAAACTCATGCCCTGAATTGCATGCCCTGAAATACCTGCCCTGAATCTCATGCCCTGAAACTCATGTCCTGAATCTCATGCCCTGAATCTCATGCCCTGAAACTCCTGCCCGGAATCATCTGCCCAGAAACTCATGCCCTGAATTACATGCCCTGAAATACCTGCCGTGAATCTCATGCCCAGAAACTCATCCCCTGAATCTCATGCCCTGAAACTCCTGCCCTCAAACTAATGCACTTACATTCATGCCCTGAATCTCATGCCTTGAAACTCCTGCCCTCAAAATCATGCACTGAAACTCATGCCCTGAATCTCATGCCCTGAAACACCTGCACTGAAACTCATGCCATGAATCTCATATCCTGAAACTCACGCCCTGAATCACATGCCCTGAAAATCCTGCCCTGAAACACATGCCCTGAAACTCATGCCCTGAAACTCATGCCCTGAATCTCATACCCTGAATCTCGTGCCCTGAAACTCCTGCACTGAAACACCTGCCCTGAATCTCCTGCCCTGAAAATCATGCCCTGAATCTCATGCTCTGAAACTAGTGCACTGAATCTCATGCCCTCAAGTTCCTGCACTGAAACTCATGCCCTGAATCTCATGCCCTGAAACTCATGCCCCGAACCTCATGCCCTGAAAATCAAGCCCTGAATCTCATGCCCTAAAACTCATGCCCTAAATCACATACCCTGAAACTCCTGCCCTGAAACTCATGCACTGAATCTCATGCCCTGAATCACATGCCCTAAAACTCCTGCCCTGAATCATCTACCCAGAAACTCATGCCCTGAATTACATGCCCTGAAATACCTGCCCTGAATCTCATGCCCTGAAATTCCTGCACAGAAACTCATGCCATAAATCTCATATCCTGAAACTCACGCCCTGAATTACATGCCCTGAAACTCCTGCCCTGAAACTCATGCCCTGAAACTCATGCCCTGAAACTCCTGCCCTGAATCTCCTGTCCTTAAACTCATGCCCTGAATCTCATGCCCTGAAACTCCTGCACTGAAACACCTGCCCTGAATCTCCTGCCCTGAAACTCATGCCCTGAATCTCATACCCTGAATCTCACGCTCTGAAACTCGTGCACTGAATCTCATGACCTCAAGTTCCTGCATGGAAACTCATGCCCTGAATCTCAGGTCCTGAAACTCCTGCCCTGAATCACCTACCCTGAAACTCATGCCCTGAATCTCATGCCCTGAAACTCCTGCACTGAAACTCATGCCATGAATCTCATATCCTGAAACTCACCCCCTGAATCACATGCCCTGAAACTCATGCCCTGAATCTCCTGTCCTGAAACTCATGCCTTGAATCTCATGCCCTGAATCTCATGCCCTGAATCTCCTGCACTGAAACACCTACCCTGAATCTCCTGCCCTGAAAAATCATGCCCTGAATATCATGCATTGAATCTCATGCTCTGAAACTCATGCACTGAATCTCATGCCCTCAAGTTCCTGCACTGAAACTCATACCCTGAATCTCATGACCTGAAACTCATGCCCTGAACCTCATGCCCTGAAACTCATCCCTGAATCTCATGCCCTGAAACTCATGCCCTAAATCACATACTCTGAAACTCCTGCCCTGAAACTCATGCACTGAAACTCATGCCCCGAATCACATGCCCTAAAGCTCCTGCCCTGAAACTCATGCCTTCAATCTCCTGTCCTAAAACTCATGCCCTGAATCTCATGCCCAGATTCTCATGCCCTGAAACTCCTGCCCTGAATCACGTACCCTGAAACTCATGCCCTGAATCGCATGCCCTGAAACTCCTGCACTGAAACTCATGCCATGAATCTCATATCCTGAAACTCCTGCACTGAAACACCTGCCCTGAATCTCCTGCCCTGAAAATCATGCCCTGAATCTCATGCCCTGAATCTCATGCTCTGAAACTCGAGCACTGAATCTCATGCCCTCAAGTTCCTGCACTGAAACTCATGCCCTGAATCTCATGCCCTGAAACTCATGCCCTGAACCTCATGCCTTGAAACTCATGCCCTGAATCTCATGCCCTGAAACTCATGCCCTAAATCACATACCCTGAAGCTCCTGCCCTGAAACTCATGCACTGAAACTCATGCCCTGAATCACATGCCCCAAAACTCCTGCCCTGAATCATCTGCCCAGAAACTCATGCCCTGAATTACATGCCCTGAAATACCTGCCCTGAATCTCATGCCCTGAAACTCATGCCCTGAATCTCATGCCCTGAAACTTCTGCCCTCAAACTCATGCACTGAATCTCATGCCCTGAAACTCATGCCCTGAATCTCATGCCCTGAAACTCAAGCCCTGAATCTCATGCCCTGAAACTCATGCCCTAAATCACATGCCCTGAAACTCCTGCCCTGAAACTCATGCACTGAAACCCATGCCCTGAATCACATGCCCTAAAATTCCTGCCCTGAATTATCTGCCCAGAAACTCATGCCCTGAATTGCATGCCCTGAAATACCTGCCCTGAATCTCATGCCCTGAAACTCATGTCCTGAATCTCATGCCCTGAATCTCATGCCCTGAAACTCCTGCACTGAAACACCTGCCCTGAATCTCCTGCCTTGAAAATCATGTCCTGAATCACATGCCCTAAAACTCCTGCCCGGAATCATCTGCCCAGAAACTCATGCCCTGAATTACATGCCCTTAAATACCTGCCGTGAATCTCATGCCCAGAAACTCATGCCCTGAATCTCATGCCCTGAAACTCCTGCCCTCAAACTAATGCACTTAAATTCATGCCCTGAATCTCATGCATTGAAACTCCTGCCCTCAAAATCAAGCACTGAAACTCATGCCCTGAATCTCATGCCCTGAAACACCTGCACTGAAACTCATGCCATGAATCTCATATCCTGAAACTCACGCCCTGAATCACATGCCCTGAAACTCCTGCCCTGAAACACATGCCCTGAAACTCATGCCCTGAAACTCATGCCCTGAATCTCATACCCTGAATCTCGTGCCCTGAAACTCCTGCACTGAAACACCTGCCCTGAATCTCCTGCCCTGAAAATCATGCCCTGAATCTCATGCTCTGAAACTAGTGCACTGAATCTCATGCCCTCAAGTTCCTGCACTGAAACTCATGCCCTGAATCTCATGCCCTGAAACTCATGCCCCGAACCTCATGCCCTGAAAATCAAGCCCTGAATCTCATGCCCTGAAACTCATGCCCTAAATCACATACCCTGAAACTCCTGCCCTGAAACTCATGCACTGAATCTCATGCCCTGAATCACATGCCCTAAAACTCCTGCCCTGAATCATCTACCCAGAAACTCATGCCCTGAATTACATGCCCTGAAATACCTGCCCTGAATCTCATGCCCTGAAATTCCTGCACAGAAACTCATGCCATAAATCTCATATCCTGAAACTCACGCCCTGAATTACATGCCCTGAAACTCCTGCCCTGAAACTCATGCCCTGAAACTCATGCCCTGAAACTCCTGCCCTGAATCTCCTGTCCTTAAACTCATGCCCTGAATCTCATGCCCTGAAACTCCTGCACTGAAACACCTGCCCTGAATCTCCTGCCCTGAATCTCATGCCCTGAATCTCATACCCTGAATCTCACGCTCTGAAACTCGTGCACTGAATCTCATGACCTCAAGTTCCTGCATGGAAACTCATGCTCTGAATCTCAGGTCCTGAAACTCCTGCCCTGAATCATCTACCCTGAAACTCATGCCCTGAATCTCATGCCCTGAAACTCCTGCACTGAAACTCATGCCATGAATCTCATATCCTGAAACTCACCCCCTGAATCACATGCCCTGAAACTCCTGCCCTGAAACTCATCCCCTGAAACTCATGCCCTGAATCTCCTGTCCTGAAACTCATGCCCTGAATCTCATGCCCTGAATCTCATGCCCTGAATCTCCTGCACTGAAACACCTACCCTGAATCTCCTGCCCTGAAAAATCATGCCCTGAATATCATGCCCTGAATCTCATGCTCTGAAACTCATGCACTGAATCTCATGCCCTCAAGTTCCTGCACTGAAACTCATACCCTGAATCTCATGACCTGAAACTCATGCCCTGAACCTCATGCCCTGAAACTCAAACCCTGAATCTCATGCCCTGAAACTCATGCCCTAAATCACATACTCTGAAACTCCTGCCCTGAAACTCATGCACTGAAACTCATGCCCCGAATCACATGCCCTAAAGCTCCTGCCCTGAAACTCATGCCTTCAATCTCCTGTCCTAAAACTCATGCCCTGAATCTCATGCCCTGATTCTCATGCCCTGAAACTCCTGCCCTGAATCACGTACCCTGAAACTCATGCCCTGAATCGCATGCCCTGAAACTCCTGCACTGAAACTCATGCCATGAATCTCATATCCTGAAACTCCTGCACTGAAACACCTGCCCTGAATCTCCTGCCCTGAAAATCATGCCCTGAATCTCATGCCCTGAATCTCATGCTCTGAAACTCGAGCACTGAATCTCATGCCCTCAAGTTCCTGCACTGAAACTCATGCCCTGAATCTCATGCCCTGAAACTCATGCCCTGAACCTCATTCCTTGAAACTCATGCCCTGAATCTCATGCCCTGAAACTCATGCCCTAAATCACATACCCTGAAGCTCCTGCCCTGAAACTCATGCACTGAAACTCATGCCCTGAATCACATGCCACAAAACTCCTGCCCTGAATCATCTGCCCTGAATCTCATGCCCTGAAACTCATGCCCTGAATCTCATGCCCTGAAACTTCTGCCCTCAAACTCATGCACTGAAACTCATGCCCTGAATCTCATGCCTTGAAACTCCTGCCTCAAACTCATGCACTGAAACTCATGCCCTTAATCTCATGCCCTGAAACTCCTGCACTGAAACTCATGCCATGAATCTCATATCCTGAAACTCACGCCCTGAATCACATGCCCTGAACCTCCTGCCCTGAAACTCATGGCCTGAAACTCATGCCCTGAAACTCATGCCCTGAATCTCATGCCCTGAATCTCATGCCCTGAAACTCCTGCCCTGAATCACCTACCCTGAAACTCATGCCCTGAATCTAATGCCCTGAAACTCCTGCACTGAAACTCATGCCCTGAATCTCATATCCTGAAACTCCTGCCCTGAATCACCTACCCTGAAACTCATGCCCTGAATCTCATGCCCTGAAACTCCTGCACTGAAACTCATGCCATGAATCTCATATCCTGAAACTCAGGCCCTTAATCACATGCCCTGAAACTCCTGCCCTGAAACTCATGCCCTGAAACTCATGCCCTGAATTTCCTGCCCTGAAACTCATGCCCTGAATCTCATGCCCTGAATCTCACGCTCTGAAACTCGTGCACTGAATCTCATTACCTCAAGTTCCTGCGCTGAAACTCATTCCCTGAATCGCATGTCCTGAAACTCCTGCCCTGAATCACCTACCCTGAAACTCATGCCCTGAATCTCATGCCCTGAAACTCCTGCACTGAAACACCTGCCCTGACTCTCCTGCCCTGAAAATCATGCCCTGAATTTCATGCCCTGAATCTCATGCTCTGAAACTCGTGCACTGAATCTCATGCCCTCAAGTTCCTGCAGTGAAACTCATGCCCTGAATCTCATGCCCTGAAACTCATGCCCTGAACCTCATGCCCTGAAACTCAAGCCCTGAATCTCATGCCCTGAAACTCATGCCCTAAATCACATACCCTGAAACTTCTGCCCTCAAACTCATGCACTGAAACTCATGCCCTGAATCTCATGCCTTGAAACTCCTGCCTCAAACTCATGCACTGAAACTCATGCCCTTAATCTCATGCCCTGAAACTCCTGCACTGAAACTCATGCCATGAATCTCATATCCTGAAACTCACGCCCTGAATCACATGCCCTGAACCTCCTGCCCTGAAACTCATGGCCTGAAACTCATGCCCTGAAACTCATGCCCTGAATCTCATGCCCTGAATCTCATGCCCTGAAACCCCTGCCCTGAAACTCATGCCCTGAAACTCATGCCCCGAATCTCATGCCCTGAATCTCATGTCCTGAAACTCCTGCCCTGAATCACCTACCCTGAAACTCATGCCCTGAATCTCATGCCCTGAAGCTCCTGCACTGAAACTCATGCCATGAATCTCATATCCTGAAGCTCACGCCCTGAATCACATGCCCTGAAACTCCTGCCCTGAAACTCATGCCCTGAATCTCATGCCCTGAATCTCATGCCCTGAAACTCCTGCACTGAAACACCTGCCCTGAATCTCCTGCCCTGAAAATCATGCCCTGAATCTCATACCCTGAATCTCATGCTCTGAAACTCTTGCCCTGAACCTCATGCCTTGAAACTCAAGCCCTGAATCTCATGTCTGTATCTCATGCACTGAAACACCTACCCTGAATCTCCTGCCCTGAAAAATCATGCCCTGAATATCATGCCCTGAATCTCATGCTCTGAAACTCATGCACTGAATCTCATGCCCTCAAGTTCCTGCACTGAAACTCATACCCTGAATCTCATGACCTGAAACTCATGCCCTGAACCTCATGCCCTGAAACTCAAACCCTGAATCTCATGCCCTGAAACTCATGCCCTAAATCACATACTCTGAAACTCCTGCCCTGAAACTCATGCACTGAAACTCATGCCCCGAATCACATGCCCTAAAGCTCCTGCCCTGAAACTCATGCCTTCAATCTCCTGTCCTAAAACTCATGCCCTGAATCTCATGCCCTGATTCTCATGCCCTGAAACTCCTGCCCTGAATCACGTACCCTGAAACTCATGCCCTGAATCGCATGCCCTGAAACTCCTGCACTGAAACTCATGCCATGAATCTCATATCCTGAAACTCCTGCACTGAAACACCTGCCCTGAATCTCCTGCCCTGAAAATCATGCCCTGAATCTCATGCCCTGAATCTCATGCTCTGAAACTCGAGCACTGAATCTCATGCCCTCAAGTTCCTGCACTGAAACTCATGCCCTGAATCTCATGCCCTGAAACTCATGCCCTGAACCTCATTCCTTGAAACTCATGCCCTGAATCTCATGCCCTGAAACTCATGCCCTAAATCACATACCCTGAAGCTCCTGCCCTGAAACTCATGCACTGAAACTCATGCCCTGAATCACATGCCACAAAACTCCTGCCCTGAATCATCTGCCCTGAATCTCATGCCCTGAAACTCATGCCCTGAATCTCATGCCCTGAAACTTCTGCCCTCAAACTCATGCACTGAAACTCATGCCCTGAATCTCATGCCTTGAAACTCCTGCCTCAAACTCATGCACTGAAACTCATGCCCTTAATCTCATGCCCTGAAACTCCTGCACTGAAACTCATGCCATGAATCTCATATCCTGAAACTCACGCCCTGAATCACATGCCCTGAACCTCCTGCCCTGAAACTCATGGCCTGAAACTCATGCCCTGAAACTCATGCCCTGAATCTCATGCCCTGAATCTCATGCCCTGAAACTCCTGCCCTGAATCACCTACCCTGAAACTCATGCCCTGAATCTAATGCCCTGAAACTCCTGCACTGAAACTCATGCCCTGAATCTCATATCCTGAAACTCCTGCCCTGAATCACCTACCCTGAAACTCATGCCCTGAATCTCATGCCCTGAAACTCCTGCACTGAAACTCATGCCATGAATCTCATATCCTGAAACTCAGGCCCTTAATCACATGCCCTGAAACTCCTGCCCTGAAACTCATGCCCTGAAACTCATGCCCTGAATTTCCTGCCCTGAAACTCATGCCCTGAATCTCATGCCCTGAATCTCACGCTCTGAAACTCGTGCACTGAATCTCATTACCTCAAGTTCCTGCGCTGAAACTCATTCCCTGAATCGCATGTCCTGAAACTCCTGCCCTGAATCACCTACCCTGAAACTCATGCCCTGAATCTCATGCCCTGAAACTCCTGCACTGAAACACCTGCCCTGACTCTCCTGCCCTGAAAATCATGCCCTGAATTTCATGCCCTGAATCTCATGCTCTGAAACTTGTGCACTGAATCTCATGCCCTCAAGTTCCTGCAGTGAAACTCATGCCCTGAATCTCATGCCCTGAAACTCATGCCCTGAACCTCATGCCCTGAAACTCAAGCCCTGAATCTCATGCCCTGAAACTCATGCCCTAAATCACATACCCTGAAACTTCTGCCCACAAACTCATGCACTGAAACTCATGCCCTGAATCTCATGCCTTGAAACTCCTGCCTCAAACTCATGCACTGAAACTCATGCCCTTAATCTCATGCCCTGAAACTCCTGCACTGAAACTCATGCCATGAATCTCATATCCTGAAACTCACGCCCTGAATCACATGCCCTGAACCTCCTGCCCTGAAACTCATGGCCTGAAACTCATGCCCTGAAACTCATGCCCTGAATCTCATGCCCTGAATCTCATGCCCTGAAACCCCTGCCCTGAAACTCATGCCCTGAAACTCATGCCCCGAATCTCATGCCCTGAATCTCATGTCCTGAAACTCCTGCCCTGAATCACCTACCCTGAAACTCATGCCCTGAATCTCATGCCCTGAAGCTCCTGCACTGAAACTCATGCCATGAATCTCATATCCTGAAGCTCACGCCCTGAATCACATGCCCTGAAACTCCTGCCCTGAAACTCATGCCCTGAATCTCATGCCCTGAATCTCATGCCCTGAAACTCCTGCACTGAAACACCTGCCCTGAATCTCCTGCCCTGAAAATCATGCCCTGAATCTCATACCCTGAATCTCATGCTCTGAAACTCTTGCCCTGAACCTCATGCCTTGAAACTCAAGCCCTGAATCTCATGTCTGTATCTCATGCACTCAAGTTCCTGCACTGATACTCATGCCCTGAATCTCATGCCCTGAAACTCTTGCCCTGAACTTCATGCCTTGAAACTCAAGCCCTGAAACTCATGCCCTGAAACTCATGACCTAAATCACATACCCTGAAACTCCTGCCCTGAAACTCATGCACTGAAACTCATGCCCTGAATCACATGCCCTAAAACTCCTGCCCTGAATCATCTGCCCAGAAACTCATGCCCTGAATCACATGCCCTGAAATACCTGCATTGAATCTCATGCCCTGAAACTCATACCCTGAATCTCATGCCCTGAAACTCCTGCCCTCAAACTCATGCACTGAAACTCATGCCCTGAATCTCATGCCTTGAAACTGCTGCCCTCAAACTCATGCACTGAAACTAATTCCCTGAATCTCATGCCCTGAAACTCCTGCACTGAAACTCATGCCATGAATCTCATATCCTGAAACTCACGAACTGAATCACATGCCCTGAAACTCCTGCCCTGAAACTCATGGCTGAAACTCATGCCCTGAAACTCATGCCCTGAATCTCATGCCCTGAATCTCATGCCCTGAAACTCCTGCACTGAAACACCTGCCCTGAATCTCCTGCCCTGAAAATCATGCCCTGAATCTCATGCCCTGAATCTCATGCTCTGAAACTCGTGCACTGAATCTCATGCCCTCAAGTTCCTGCACTGAAACTCATGCCCTGAATCTCATGCCCTGAAACTCATGCCCTGAACCTCATGCCTTGAAACCCCTGCCCTCAAACTCATGCACTGAAACTCATGCCCTGAATCTCATGCCCTGAAACTCCTGCACTGAACCTCATGCCATTAATCTCATATCCTGAAACTCACGCCCTGAATCACATGCCCTGAAACTCATGCCCTGAATCTCCTGTCCTAAAACTCATGCCCTGAATCTCATGCCCTGTATCTCATGCCCTGAAACTCCTGCACTGAAACACCTGTTCTGAATCTCCTGCCCTGAAACTCATGCCCTGAATCTCATGCCCTGAATCTCACGCTCTGAAACTCGTGCACTGAATCTCATTACCTCAAGTTCCTGCGCTGAAACTCATTCCCTGAATCGCATGTCCTGAAACTCCTGCCCTGAATCACCTACCCTGAAACTCATGCCCTGAATCTAATGCCCTGAAACTCCTGCACTGAAACTCATGCCCTGAATCTCATATCCTGAAACTCCTGCCCTGAATCACCTACCCTGAAACTCATGCCCTGAATCTCATGCCCTGAAACTCCTGCACTGAAACTCATGCCATGAATCTCATATCCTGAAACTCAGGCCCTTAATCACATGCCCTGAAACTCCTGCCCTGAAACTCATGCCCTGAAACTCATGCCCTGAATCTCCTGCCGTGAAACTCATGCCCTGAATCTCATGCCCTGAATCTCACGCTCTGAAACTCGTGCACTGAATCTCATTACCTCAAGTTCCTGCGCTGAAACTCATTCCCTGAATCGCATGTCCTGAAACTCCTGCCCTGAATCACCTACCCTGAAACTCATACCCTGAATCTCATGCCCTGAAACTCCTGCACTGAAACACCTGCCCTGACTCTCCTGCCCTGAAAATCATGCCCTGAATTTCATGCCCTGAATCTCATGCTCTGAAACTCGTGCACTGAATCTCATGCACTCAAGTTCCTGCAGTGAAACTCATGCCCTGAATCTCATGCCCTGAAACTCATGCCCTGAACCTCATGCCCTGAAACTCAAGCCCTGAATATCATGCCCTGAAACTCATGCCCTAAATCACATACCCTGAAACTCCTGCCCTGAAACTCATGCACTGAAACCCATGCCCTGAATCACATGCCCTAAAATTCCTGCCCTGAATTATCTGCCCAGAAACTCATGCCCTGAATTGCATGCCCTGAAATACCTGCCCTGAATCTCATGCCCCGAAACTCATGTCCTGAATCTCATGCCCTGAATCTCATGCCGTGAAACTCCTGCACTGAAACACCTGCCCTGAATCTCCTGCCTTGAAAATCATGCCCTGAATCTCATGCCCTAAAACTCCTGCCCGGAATCATCTGCCCAGAAAATCATGCCCTGAATTACATGCCCTGAAATACCTGCCCTGAATCTCATGCCCAGAAACTCATGCCCTGAATCTCATGCCCTGAAACTCCTGCCCTCAAACTAATGCACTGAAATTCATGCCCTGAATCTCATGCCTTGAAACTCCTGCCCTCAAAATCATGCACTGAAACTCATGCCCTGAATCTCATGCCCTGAAACACCTGCACTGAAACTCATGCCATGAATCTCATATCCTGAAACTCACGCCCTGAATCACATGCCCTGAAACTCCTGCCCTGAAACACATGCCCTGAAAATCATGCCCTGAAACTCATGCCCTGAATCTCATGCCCTGAATCTCGTGCCCTGAATCTCCTGCACTGAAACACCTGCCCTGAATGTCCTGCCCTGAATCTCATGCTCTGAAACTCGTGCACTGAATCTCATGCCCTCAAGTTCCTGCACTGAAAATCATGCCCTGAATCTCATGCCCTGAAACTCATGCCCCGAACCTCATGCCCTGAAACTCAAGCCCTGAATCTCATGCCCTGAAACTCATGCCCTAAATCACATACCCTGAAACTCCTGCCCTGAAACTCATGCACTGAAACTCATGCCCTGAATCTCATGCCCTAAAATCCTGCCCTGAATCATCTACCCAGAAACTCATGCCCTGAATTACATGCCCTGAAATACCTGCCCTGAATCTCATGCCCTGAAATTCCTGCACAAAAACTCATGCCATAAATCTCATATCCTGAAACTCACGCCCTGAATTACATGCCCTGAAACTCCTGCCCTGAAACTCATGCCCTGAAACTCATGCCCTGAAACTCCTGCCCTGAATCTCCTGTCCTAAAACTCATGCCCTGAATCTCATGCCCTGAAACTCCTGCACTGAAACACCTGCCCTGAATCTCCTGCCCTGAAACTCATGCCCTGAAACTCATGCCCTGAAACTCATGCCCCGAATCTCATGCCCTGAATCTCATGCCCTGAAACTCCTGCACTGAAACACCTGCCCTGAATCTCCTGCCCTGAAAATCATGCCCTGAATCTCATGCCCTGAATCTCATGCTCTGAAACTCGTGCACTGAATCTCATGCCCTCAAGTTCCTGCACTGAAACTCATGCCCTGAATCTCATGCCCTGAAACTCATGCCCTGAACCTCATGCCTTGAAACCCCTGCTCTCAAACTCATGCACTGAAACTCATGCCCTGAATCTCATGCCCTGAAACTCCTGCACTGAAACTCATGCCATTAATCTCATATCCTGAAACTCACGCCCTGAATCACATGCCCTGAAACTCATGCCCTGAATCTCCTGTCCTAAAACTCATGCCCTGAATCTCATGCCCTGTATCTCATGCCCTGAAACTCCTGCACTGAAACACCTGTTCTGAATCTCCTGCCCTGAAACTCATGCCCTGAATCTCATGCCCTGAATCTCACGCTCTGAAACTCGTGCACTGAATCTCATTACCTCAAGTTCCTGCGCTGAAACTCATTCCCTGAATCGCATGTCCTGAAACTCCTGCCCTGAATCACCTACCCTGAAACTCATGCCCTGAATCTAATGCCCTGAAACTCCTGCACTGAAACTCATGCCCTGAATCTCATATCCTGAAACTCAGGCCCTTAATCACATGCCCTGAAACTCCTGCCCTGAAACGCATGCCCTGAAACTCATGCCCTGAATCTCCTGCCCTGAAACTCGTGCCCTGAATCTCATGCCCTGAATCTCACGCTCTGAAACTCGTGCACTGAATCTCATTACCTCAAGTTCCTGCGCTGAAACTCATTCCCTGAATCGCATGTCCTGAAACTCCTGCCCTGAATCACCTACCCTGAAACTCATACCCTGAATCTCATGCCCTGAAACTCCTGCACTGAAACACCTGCCCTGACTCTCCTGCCCTGAAAATCATGCCCTGAATTTCATGCCCTGAATCTCATGCTCTGAAACTCGTGCACTGAATCTCATGCCCTCAAGTTCCTGCAGTGAAACTCATGCCCTGAATCTCATGCCCTGAAACTCATGCCCTGAACCTCATGCCCTGAAACTCAAGCCCTGAATCTCATGCCCTGAAACTCATGCCCTAAATCACATACCCTGAAACTCCTGCCCTGAAACTCATGCACTGAAACCCATGCCCTGAATCACATGCCCTAAAATTCCTGCCCTGAATTATCTGCCCAGAAACTCATGCCCTGAATTGCATGCCCTGAAATACCTGCCCTGAATCTCATGCCCCGAAACTCATGTCCTGAATCTCATGCCCTGAATCTCATGCCGTGAAACTCCTGCACTGAAACACCTGCCCTGAATCTCCTGCCTTGAAAATCATGCCCTGAATCTCATGCCCTAAAACTCCTGCCCGGAATCATCTGCCCAGAAACTCATGCCCTGAATTACATGCCCTGAAATACCTGCCCTGAATCTCATGCCCAGAAACTCATGCCCTGAATCTCATGCCCTGAAACTCCTGCCCTCAAACTAATGCACTGAAATTCATGCTCTGAATCTCATGCCTTGAAACTCCTGCCCTCAAAATCATGCACTGAAACTCATGCCCTGAATCTCATGCCCTGAAACACCTGCACTGAAACTCATGCCATGAATCTCATATCCTGAAACTCACGCCCTGAATCACATGCCCTGAAACTCCTGCCCTGAAACACATGCCCTGAAAATCATGCCCTGAAACTCATGCCCTGAATCTCATGCCCTGAATCTCGTGCCCTGAATCTCCTGCACTGAAACACCTGCCCTGAATCTCCTGCCCTGAAAATCATGCCCTGAATCTCATGCTCTGAAACTCGTGCACTGAATCTCATGCCCTCAAGTTCCTGCACTGAAAATCATGCCCTGAATCTCATGCCCTGAAACTCATGCCCCGAACCTCATGCCCTGAAACTCAAGCCCTGAATCTCATGCCCTGAAACTCATGCCCTAAATCACATACCCTGAAACTCCTGCCCTGAAACTCATGCACTGAAACTCATGCCCTGAATCTCATGCCCTAAAATCCTGCCCTGAATCATCTACCCAGAAACTCATGCCCTGAATTACATACCCTGAAATACCTGCCCTGAATCTCATGCCCTGAAATTCCTGCACAGAAACTCATGCCATAAATCTCATATCCTGAAACTCACGCCCTGAATTACATGCCCTGAAACTCCTGCCCTGAAACTCATGCCCTGAAACTCATGCCCTGAAACTCCTGCCCTGAATCTCCTGTCCTAAAACTCATGCCCTGAATCTCATGCCCTGAAACTCCTGCACTGAAACACCTGCCCTGAATCTCCTGCCCTGAAACTCATGCCCTGAATCTCATACCCTGAATCTCACGCTCTGAAACTCGTGCACTGAATCTCATGACCTCAAGTTCCTGCACGGAAACTCATGCCCTGAATCTCAGGTCCTGAAACGCCTGCCCTGAATCACCTACCCTGAAACTCATGCCCTGAATCTCATGCCCTGAAACTCCTGCACTGAAACTCATGCCCTGAATCTCATGCCCTGAATCTCATGCCCTGAATCTCCTGCACTGAAACACCTACCCTGAATCTCCTGCCCTGAAAAATCATGCCCTGAATATCATGCCCTGAATCTCATGCTCTGAAACTCATGCACTGAATCTCATGCCCTCAAGTTCCTGCACTGAAACTCATGCCCTGAATCTCATGACCTGAAACTCATGCCCTGAACCTCATGCCCTGAAACTCAAACCCTGAATCTCATGCTTTGAAACTCATGCCCTAAATCACATACTCTGAAACTCCTGCCCTGAAACTCATGCACTGAAACTCATGCCCCGAATCACATGCCCTAAAGCTCCTGCCCTGAAACTCATGCCTTCAATCTCCTGTCCTAAAACTCATGCCCTGAATCTCATGCCCTGAATCTCATGCCCTGAAACTCCTGCCCTGAATCACCTACCCTGAAACTCATGCCCTGAATCGCATGCCCTGAAACTCCTGCACTGAAACTCATGCCATGAATCTCATATCCTGAAACTCCTGCACTGAAACACCTGCCCTAAATCTCCTGCCCTGAAAATCATTCCCTGAATCTCATGCCCTGAATCTCATGCTCTGAAACTCGTGCACTGAATCTCATGCCCTCAAGTTCCTGCACTGAAACTCATGCCCTGAATCTCATGCCCTGAAACTCATGCCCTGAACCTCATGCCTTGAAACTCATGCCCTGAATCTCATGCCCTGAAACTCATGCCCTAAATCACATACCCTGAAGCTCCTGCCCTGAAACTCATGCACTGAAACTCATGCCCTGAATCACATGCCCTAAAACTCCTGCCCTGAATCATCTGCCCAGAAACTCATGCTTTGAATTACATGCCCTGAAATACCTGCCCTGAATCTCATGCCCTGAAACTCATGCCCTGAATCTCATGCCCTGAAACTTCTGCCCTCAAACTCATGCACTGAAACTCATGCCCTGAATCTCATGCCTTGAAACTCCTGCCTCAAACTCATGCACTGAAACTCATGCCCTGAATCTCATGCCCTGAAACTCCTGCACTGAAACTCATGCCATGAATCTGATATCCTGAAACTCACGCCCTGAATCTCATGCCCTGAAACTCCTGCACTGAAACTCATGCCATTAATCTCATATCCTGAAACTCACGCCCTGAATCACATGCCCTGAAACTCATGCCCTGAATCTCCTGTCCTAAAACTCATGCCCTGAATCTCATGCCCTGTATCTCATGCCCTGAAACTCCTGCACTGAAACACCTGTTCTGAATCTCCTGCCCTGAAACTCATGCCCTGAATCTCATGCCCTGAATCTCACGCTCTGAAACTCGTGCACTGAATCTCATTACCTCAAGTTCCTGCGCTGAAACTCATTCCCTGAATCGCATGTCCTGAAACTCCTGCCCTGAATCACCTACCCTGAAACTCATGCCCTGAATCTAATGCCCTGAAACTCCTGCACTGAAACTCATGCCCTGAATCTCATATCCTGAAACTCAGGCCCTTAATCACATGCCCTGAAACTCCTGCCCTGAAACGCATGCCCTGAAACTCATGCCCTGAATCTCCTGCCCTGAAACTCGTGCCCTGAATCTCATGCCCTGAATCTCACGCTCTGAAACTCGTGCACTGAATCTCATTACCTCAAGTTCCTGCGCTGAAACTCATTCCCTGAATCGCATGTCCTGAAACTCCTGCCCTGAATCACCTACCCTGAAACTCATACCCTGAATCTCATGCCCTGAAACTCCTGCACTGAAACACCTGCCCTGACTCTCCTGCCCTGAAAATCATGCCCTGAATTTCATGCCCTGAATCTCATGCTCTGAAACTCGTGCACTGAATCTCATGCCCTCAAGTTCCTGCAGTGAAACTCATGCCCTGAATCTCATGCCCTGAAACTCATGCCCTGAACCTCATGCCCTGAAACTCAAGCCCTGAATCTCATGCCCTGAAACTCATGCCCTAAATCACATACCCTGAAACTCCTGCCCTGAAACTCATGCACTGAAACCCATGCCCTGAATCACATGCCCTAAAATTCCTGCCCTGAATTATCTGCCCAGAAACTCATGCCCTGAATTGCATGCCCTGAAATACCTGCCCTGAATCTCATGCCCCGAAACTCATGTCCTGAATCTCATGCCCTGAATCTCATGCCGTGAAACTCCTGCACTGAAACACCTGCCCTGAATCTCCTGCCTTGAAAATCATGCCCTGAATCTCATGCCCTAAAACTCCTGCCCGGAATCATCTGCCCAGAAACTCATGCCCTGAATTACATGCCCTGAAATACCTGCCCTGAATCTCATGCCCAGAAACTCATGCCCTGAATCTCATGCCCTGAAACTCCTGCCCTCAAACTAATGCACTGAAATTCATGCTCTGAATCTCATGCCTTGAAACTCCTGCCCTCAAAATCATGCACTGAAACTCATGCCCTGAATCTCATGCCCTGAAACACCTGCACTGAAACTCATGCCATGAATCTCATATCCTGAAACTCACGCCCTGAATCACATGCCCTGAAACTCCTGCCCTGAAACACATGCCCTGAAAATCATGCCCTGAAACTCATGCCCTGAATCTCATGCCCTGAATCTCGTGCCCTGAATCTCCTGCACTGAAACACCTGCCCTGAATCTCCTGCCCTGAAAATCATGCCCTGAATCTCATGCTCTGAAACTCGTGCACTGAATCTCATGCCCTCAAGTTCCTGCACTGAAAATCATGCCCTGAATCTCATGCCCTGAAACTCATGCCCCGAACCTCATGCCCTGAAACTCAAGCCCTGAATCTCATGCCCTGAAACTCATGCCCTAAATCACATACCCTGAAACTCCTGCCCTGAAACTCATGCACTGAAACTCATGCCCTGAATCTCATGCCCTAAAATCCTGCCCTGAATCATCTACCCAGAAACTCATGCCCTGAATTACATGCCCTGAAATACCTGCCCTGAATCTCATGCCCTGAAATTCCTGCACAGAAACTCATGCCATAAATCTCATATCCTGAAACTCACGCCCTGAATTACATGCCCTGAAGCTCCTGCCCTGAAACTCATGCCCTGAAACTCATGCCCTGAAACTCCTGCCCTGAATCTCCTGTCCTAAAACTCATGCCCTGAATCTCATGCCCTGAAACTCCTGCACTGAAACACCTGCCCTGAATCTCCTGCCCTGAAACTCATGCCCTGAATCTCATACCCTGAATCTCACGCTCTGAAACTCGTGCACTGAATCTCATGACCTCAAGTTCCTGCACGGAAACTCATGCCCTGAATCTCAGGTCCTGAAACGCCTGCCCTGAATCACCTACCCTGAAACTCATGCCCTGAATCTCATGCCCTGAAACTCCTGCACTGAAACTCATGCCCTGAATCTCATGCCCTGAATCTCATGCCCTGAATCTCCTGCACTGAAACACCTACCCTGAATCTCCTGCCCTGAAAAATCATGCCCTGAATATCATGCCCTGAATCTCATGCTCTGAAACTCATGCACTGAATCTCATGCCCTCAAGTTCCTGCACTGAAACTCATGCCCTGAATCTCATGACCTGAAACTCATGCCCTGAACCTCATGCCCTGAAACTCAAACCCTGAATCTCATGCTTTGAAACTCATGCCCTAAATCACATACTCTGAAACTCCTGCCCTGAAACTCATGCACTGAAACTCATGCCCCGAATCACATGCCCTAAAGCTCCTGCCCTGAAACTCATGCCTTCAATCTCCTGTCCTAAAACTCATGCCCTGAATCTCATGCCCTGAATCTCATGCCCTGAAACTCCTGCCCTGAATCACCTACCCTGAAACTCATGCCCTGAATCGCATGCCCTGAAACTCCTGCACTGAAACTCATGCCATGAATCTCATATCCTGAAACTCCTGCACTGAAACACCTGCCCTAAATCTCCTGCCCTGAAAATCATTCCCTGAATCTCATGCCCTGAATCTCATGCTCTGAAACTCGTGCACTGAATCTCATGCCCTCAAGTTCCTGCACTGAAACTCATGCCCTGAATCTCATGCCCTGAAACTCATGCCCTGAACCTCATGCCTTGAAACTCATGCCCTGAATCTCATGCCCTGAAACTCATGCCCTAAATCACATACCCTGAAGCTCCTGCCCTGAAACTCATGCACTGAAACTCATGCCCTGAATCACATGCCCTAAAACTCCTGCCCTGAATCATCTGCCCAGAAACTCATGCTTTGAATTACATGCCCTGAAATACCTGCCCTGAATCTCATGCCCTGAAACTCATGCCCTGAATCTCATGCCCTGAAACTTCTGCCCTCAAACTCATGCACTGAAACTCATGCCCTGAATCTCATGCCTTGAAACTCCTGCCTCAAACTCATGCACTGAAACTCATGCCCTGAATCTCATGCCCTGAAACTCCTGCACTGAAACTCATGCCATGAATCTGATATCCTGAAACTCACGCCCTGAATCACATGCCCTGAAACTCCTGCCCTGAAACTCATGGCCTGAAACTCATGCCCTGAAACTCATGCCCTGAATCTCATGCCCTGAATCTCATGCCCTGAAACTCCTGCACTGAAACACCTGCCCTGAATCACCTGCCCTGAAAATCATATCCCTGAATCTCATGCCCTGAATCTCATGCTCTGAAACTCGTGCACTGAATCTCATGCCCTGAAACTCCTGCCCTGAAACTCATGCCCTGAAACTCATGCCCCGAATCTCATGCCCTGAATCTCATGTCCTGAAACTCCTGCCCTGAATCACCTACCCTGAAACTCATGCCCTGAATCTCATGCCCTGAAGCTCCTGCACTGAAACTCATGCCATGAATCTCATATCCTGAAGCTCACGCCCTGAATCACATGCCCTGAAACTCCTGCCCTGAAACTCATGCCCTGAAACTCATGCCCTGAAACTCATGCCCCGAATCTCATGCCCTGAATCTCATGTCCTGAAACTCCTGCCCTGAATCACCTACCCTGAAACTCATGCCCTGAATCTCATGCCCTGAAGCTCCTGCACTGAAACTCATGCCATGAATCTCATATCCTGAAGCTCACGCCCTGAATCACATGCCCTGAAACTCCTGCCCTGAAACTCATGCCCTGAAACTCATGCCCTGAAACTCATGCCCTGAATCTCCTGTCCTGAAACTCATGCCCTGAATCTCATGCCCTGAATCTCATGCCCTGAAACTCCTGCACTGAAACACCTGCCCTGAATCTCCTGCCCTGAAAATCATGCCCTGAATCTCATACCCTGAATCTCATGCTCTGAAACTCTTGCCCTGAACCTCTTGCCTTGAAACTCAAGCCCTGAATCTCATGCACTGTATCTCATGCCCTCAAGTTCCTGCACTGATACTCATGCCCTGAATCTCATGCCCTGAAACTCTTGCCCTGAACTTCATGCCTTGAAACTCAAGCCCTGAAACTCATGCCCTGAAACTCATGCCCTAAATCACATACCCTGAAACTCCTGCCCTGAAACTCATGCACTGAAACTCATGCCCTGAATCTCATGCCCTAAAACTCCTGCCCTGAATCATCTGTCCAGAAACTCATGCCCTGAATCACATGCCCTGAAATACCTGCATTGAATCTCATGCCCTGAAACTCATACCCTGAATCTCATGCCCTGAAACTCCTGCCCTCAAACTCATGCACTGAAACTCATGCCCTGAATCTCATGCCTTGAAACTCCTGCCCTCAAACTCATGCACTGAAACTAATTCCCTGAATCTCATGCCCTGAAACTCCTGCACTGAAACTCATGCCATGAATCTCATATCCTGAAACTCACGCCCTGAATCACATGCCCTGAAACTCCTGCCCTGAAACTCATGGCTGAAACTCATGCCCTGAAACTCATGCCCTGAATCTCATGCCCTGAATCTCATGCCCTGAAACTCCTGCACTGAAACACCTGCCCTGAATCTCCTGCCCTGAAAATCATGCCCTGAATCTCATGCTCTGAAACTCGTGCACTGAATCTCATGCCCTCAAGTTCCTGCACTGAAAATCATGCCCTGAATCTCATGCCCTGAAACTCATGCCCCGAACCTCATGCCCTGAAACTCAAGCTCTGAATCTCATGCCCTAAAACTCATGCCCTAAATCACATACCCTGAAACTCCTGCCCTGAAACTCATGCACTGAAACTCATGCCCTGAATCTCATGCCCTAAAACTCCTGCCCTGAATCATCTACCCAGAAACTCATGCCCTGAATTACATGCCCTGAAATACCTGCCCTGAATCTCATGCCCTGAAATTCCTGCACAGAAACTCATGCCATAAATCTCATATCCTGAAACTCACGCCCTGAATTACATGCCCTGAAACTCCTGCCCTGAAACTCATGCCCTGAAACTCATGCCCTGAAACTCCTGCCCTGAATCTCCTGTCCTAAAACTCATGCCCTGAATCTCATGCCCTGAAACTCCTGCACTGAAACACCTGCCCTGAATCTCCTGCCCTGAAACTCATGCCCTGAATCTCATACCCTGAATCTCACGCTCTGAAACTCGTGCACTGAATCTCATGACCTCAAGTTCCTGCACGGAAACTCATGCCCTGAATCTCAAGTCCTGAAACTCCTGCCCTGAATCACCTACCCTGAAACTCATGCCCTGAATCTCATGCCCTGAAACTCCTGCACTGAAACTCATGCCATGAATCTCATATCCCAAAACTCACCCCCTGAATCACATGCCCTGAAACTCATGCCCTGAAACTCATGCCCTGAAACTCATGCCCTGAAACTCATGCCCTGAATCTCCTGTCCCGAAACTCATGCCCTGAATCTCATGCCCTGAATCTCATGCCCTGAATCTCCTGCACTGAAACACCTGCCCTGAATCTCCTGTCCTGAAACTCATGCCCTGAATCTCATGCCCTGAATCTCATGCCCTGAATCTCCTGCACTGAAACACCTACCCTGAATCTCCTGCCCTGAAAAATCATGCCCTGAATATCATGCCCTGAATCTCATGCTCTGAAACTCATGCACTGAATCTCATGCACTGAAACTCATGCCCCGAATCACATGCCCTAAAGCTCCTGCCCTGAAACTCATGCCTTCAATCTCCTGTCCTAAAACTCATGCCCTGAATCTCATGCCCTGAATCTCATGCCCTGAAACTCCTGCCCTGAATCACCTACCCTGAAACTCATGCCCTGAATCGCATGCCCTGAAACTCCTGCACTGAAACTCATGCCATGAATCTCATATCCTGAAACTCCTGCACTGAAACACCTGCCCTGAATCTCCTGCCCTGAAAATCATGCCCTGAATCTCATGCCCTGAATCTCATGCTCTGAAACTCGTGCACTGAATTTCATGCCCTGAATCTCATGCTCTGAAACTCGTGCACTGAATCTCATGCCCTCAAGTTCCTGCAGTGAAACTCATGCCCTGAATCTCATGCCCTGAAACTCATGCCCTGAATCACCTGCCCTGAAAATCATATCCCTGAATCTCATGCCCTGAATCTCATGCTCTGAAACTCGTGCACTGAATCTCATGCCCTGAAACTCCTGCCTTGAAACTCATGCCCTGAAACTCATGCCCCGAATCTCATGCCCTGAATCTCATGTCCTGAAACTCCTGCCCTGAATCACCTACCCTGAAACTCATGCCCTGAATCTCATGCCCTGAAGCTCCTGCACTGAAACTCATGCCATGAATCTCATATCCTGAAGCTCACGCCCTGAATCACATGCCCTGAAACTCCTGCCCTGAAACTCATGCCCTGAAACTCATGCCCTGAAACTCATGCCCCGAATCTCATGCCCTGAATCTCATGTCCTGAAACTCCTGCCCTGAATCACCTACCCTGAAACTCATGCCCTGAATCTCATGCCCTGAAGCTCCTGCACTGAAACTCATGCCATGAATCTCATATCCTGAAGCTCACGCCCTGAATCACATGCCCTGAAACTCCTGCCCTGAAACTCATGCCCTGAAACTCATGCCCTGAAACTCATGCCCTGACTCTCCTGTCCTGAAACTCATGCCCTGAATCTCATGCCCTGAATCTCATGCCCTGAAACTCCTGCACTGAAACACCTGCCCTGAATCTCCTGCCCTGAAAATCATGCCCTGAATCTCATACCCTGAATCTCATGCTCTGAAACTCTTGCCCTGAACCTCTTGCCTTGAAACTCAAGCCCTGAATCTCATGCACTGTATCTCATGCCCTCAAGTTCCTGCACTGATACTCATGCCCTGAATCTCATGCCTTGAAACTCTTGCCGTGAACTTCATGCCTTGAAACTCAAGCCCTGAAACTCATGCCCTGAAACTCATGCCCTAAATCACATACCCTGAAACTCCTGCCCTGAAACTCATGCACTGAAACTCATGCCCTGAATCTCATGCCCTAAAACTCCTGCCCTGAATCATCTGCCCAGAAACTCATGCCCTGAATCACATGCCCTGAAATACCTGCATTGAATCTCATGCCCTGAAACTCATACCCTGAATCTCATGCCCTGAAACTCCTGCCCTCAAACTCATGCACTGAAACTCATGCCCTGAATCTCATGCCTTGAAACTCCTGCCCTCAAACTCATGCACTGAAACTAATTCCCTGAATCTCATGCCCTGAAACTCCTGCACTGAAACTCATGCCATGAATCTCATATCCTGAAACTCACGCCCTGAATCACATGCCCTGAAACTCCTGCCCTGATACTCATGGCTGAAACTCATGCCCTGAAACTCATGCCCTGAATCTCATGCCCTGAATCTCATGCCCTGAAACTCCTGCACTGAAACACCTGCCCTGAATCTCCTGCCCTGAAAATCATGCCCTGAATCTCATGCCCTGAATCTCATGCTCTGAAACTCGTGCACTGAATCTCATGCCCTCAAGTTCCTGCACTGAAACTCATGCCCTGAATCTCATGCCCTGAAACTCATGCCCTGAACCTCATGCCTTGAAACCCCTGCCCTCAAACTCATGCACTGAAACTCATGCCCTGAATCTCATGCCCTGAAACTCCTGCACTGAAACTCATGCCATTAATCTCATATCCTGAAACTCACGCCCTGAATCACATGCCCTGAAACTCATGCCCTGAATCTCCTGTCCTAAAACTCATGCCCTGAATCTCATGCCCTGTATCTCATGCCCTGAAACTCCTGCACTGAAACACCTGTTCTGAATCTCCTGCCCTGAAACTCATGCCCTGAATCTCATGCCCTGAATCTCATGCCCTGAATCTCATGCTCTGAAACTCGTGCACTGAATCTCATGCCCTCAAGTTCCTGCACTGAAACTCATGCCCTGAATCTCATGCCCTGAAACTCATGCCCTGAACCTCATGCCGTGAAACCCCTGCCCTCAAACTCATGCACTGAAACTCATGCCCTGAATCTCATGCCCTGAACCTCCTGCACTGAAACTCATGCCATTAATCTCATATCCTGAAACTCACGCCCTGAATCACATGCCCTGAAACTCATGCCCTGAATCTCCTGTCCTAAAACTCATGCCCTGAATCTCATGCCCTGTATCTCATGCCCTGAAACTCCTGCACTGAAACACCTGTTCTGAATCTCCTGCCCTGAAACTCATGCCCTGAATCTCATGCCCTGAATCTCACGCTCTGAAACTCGTGCACTGAATCTCATTACCTCAAGTTCCTGCGCTGAAACTCATTCCCTGAATCGCATGTCCTGAAACTCCTGCCCTGAATCACCTTCCCTGAAACTCATGCCCTGAATCTAATGCCCTGAAACTCCTGCACTGAAACTCATGCCCTGAATCTCATATCCTGAAACTCCTGCCCTGAATCACCTACCCTGAAACTCATGCCCTGAATCTCATGCCCTGAAACTCCTGCACTGAAACTCATGCCATGAATCTCATATCCTGAAACTCAGGCCCTTAATCACATGCCCTGAAACTCCTGCCCTGAAACTCATACCCTGAAACTCATGCCCTGAATCTGCTGTCCTGAATCTCATGCCATGAATCTCATGCCCTGAATCTCATGCCCTGAAACTCCTGCACTGAAACACCTGCCCTGACTCTCCTGCCCTGAAAATCATGCCCTGAATTTCATGCCCTGAATCTCATGCTCTGAAACTCGTGCACTGAATCTCATGCCCTCAAGTTCCTGCAGTGAAACTCATGCCCTGAATCTCATGCCCTGAAACTCATGCCCTGAACCTCATGCCCTGAAACTCAAGCCCTGAATCTCATGCCCTGAAACTCATGCCCTAAATCACATACCCTGAAACTCCTGCCCTGAAACTCATGCACTGAAACCCATGCCCTGAATCACATGCCCTAAAATTCCTGCCCTGAATTATCTGCCCAGAAACTCATGCCCTGAATTGCATGCCCTGAAATACCTGCCCTGAATCTCATGCCCCGAAACTCATGTCCTGAATCTCATGCCCTGAATCTCATGCCGTGAAACTCCTGCACTGAAACACCTGCCCTGAATCTCCTGCCTTGAAAATCATGCCCTGAATCTCATGCCCTAAAACTCCTGCCCGGAATCATCTGCCCAGAAACTCATGCCCTGAATTACATGCCCTGAAATACCTGCCCTGAATCTCATGCCCAGAAACTCATGCCCTGAATCTCATGCCCTGAAACTCCTGCACTGAAACTCATGCCATGAATCTCATATCCTGAAACTCAGGCCCTTAATCACATGCCCTGAAACTCCTGCCCTGAAACTCATACCCTGAAACTCATGCCCTGAATCTGCTGTCCTGAATCTCATGCCATGAATCTCATGCCCTGAATCTCATGCCCTGAAACTCCTGCACTGAAACACCTGCCCTGACTCTCCTGCCCTGAAAATCATGCCCTGAATTTCATGCCCTGAATCTCATGCTCTGAAACTCGTGCACTGAATCTCATGCCCTCAAGTTCCTGCAGTGAAACTCATGCCCTGAATCTCATGCCCTGAAACTCATGCCCTGAACCTCATGCCCTGAAACTCAAGCCCTGAATCTCATGCCCTGAAACTCATGCCCTAAATCACATACCCTGAAACTCCTGCCCTGAAACTCATGCACTGAAACCCATGCCCTGAATCACATGCCCTAAAATTCCTGCCCTGAATTATCTGCCAGAAACTCATGCCCTGAATTGCATGCCCTGAAATACCTGCCCTGAATCTCATGCCCCGAAACTCATGTCCTGAATCTCATGCCCTGAATCTCATGCCGTGAAACTCCTGCACTGAAACACCTGCCCTGAATCTCCTGCCTTGAAAATCATGCCCTGAATCTCATGCCCTAAAACTCCTGCCCGGAATCATCTGCCCAGAAACTCATGCCCTGAATTACATGCCCTGAAATCCCTGCCCTGAATCTCATGCCCAGAAACTCATGCCCTGAATCTCATGCCCCGAAACTCCTGCCCTCAAACTAATGCACTGAAATTCAGGCCCTGAATCTCATGCCTTGAAACTCCTGCCCTCAAAATCATGCACTGAAACTCATGCCCTGAATCTCATGCCCTGAAACACCTGCACTGAAACTCATGCCATGAATCTCATATCCTGAAACTCACGCCCTGAATCACATGCCCTGAAACTCCTGCCCTGAAACACATGCCCTGAAACTCATGCCCTGAAACTCATGCCCTGAATCTCATGCCCTGAATCTCGTGCCCTGAATCTCCTGCACTGAAACACCTGCCCTGAATCTCCTGCCCTGAAAATCATGCCCTGAATCTCATGCTCTGAAACTCGTGCACTGAATCTCATGCCCTCAAGTTCCTGCACTGAAAATCATGCCCTGAATCTCATGCCCTGAAACTCATGCCCCGAACCTCATGCCCTGAAACTCAAGCTCTGAATCTCATGCCCTAAAACTCATGCCCTAAATCACATACCCTGAAACTCCTGCCCTGAAACTCATGCACTGAAACTCATTCCCTGAATCTCATGCCCTAAAACTCCTGTCCTGAATCATCTACCCAGAAACTCATGCCCTGAATTACATGCCCTGAAATACCTGCCCTGAATCTCATGCCCTGAAATTCCTGCACAGAAACTCATGCCATAAATCTCATATCCTGAAACTCACGCCCTGAATTACATGCCCTGAAACTCCTGCCCTGAAACTCATGCCCTGAAACTCATGCCCTGAAACTCCTGCCCTGAATCTCCTGTCCTAAAACTCATGCCCTGAATCTCATGCCCTGAAACTCCTGCACTGAAACACCTGCCCTGAATCTCCTGCCCTGAAACTCATGCCCTGAATCTCATACCCTGAATCTCACGCTCTGAAACTCGTGCACTGAATCTCATGACCTCAAGTTCCTGCACGGAAACTCATGCCCTGAATCTCAAGTCCTGAAACTCCTGCCCTGAATCACCTACCCTGAAACTCATGCCCTGAATCTCATGCCCTGAAACTCCTGCACTGAAACTCATGCCATGAATCTCATATCCCAAAACTCACCCCCTGAATCACATGCCCTGAAACTCCTGCCCTGAAACTCATGCCCTGAAACTCATGCCCTGAAACTCATGCCCTGAATCTCCTGTCCTGAAACTCATGCCCTGAATCTCATGCCCTGAATCTCATGCCCTGAATCTCCTGCACTGAAACACCTGCCCTGAATCTCCTGTCCTGAAACTCATGCCCTGAATCTCATGCCCTGAATCTCATGCCCTGAATCTCCTGCACTGAAACACCTACCCTGAATCTCCTGCCCTGAAAAATCATGCCCTGAATATCATGCCCTGAATCTCATGCTCTGAAACTCATGCACTGAATCTCATGCCCTCAAGTTCCTGCACTGAAACTCATGCCCTGAATCTCATGACCTGAAACTCATGCCCTGAACCTCATGCCCTGAAACTCAAACCCTGAATCTCATGCCCTGAAACTCATGCCCTAAATCACATACTCTGAAACTCCTGCCCTGAAACTCATGCACTGAAACTCATGCCCCGAATCACATGCCCTAAAGCTCCTGCCCTGAAACTCATGCCTTCAATCTCCTGTCCTAAAACTCATGCCCTGAATCTCATGCCCTGAATCTCATGCCCTGAAACTCCTGCCCTGAATCACCTACCCTGAAACTCATGCCCTGAATCGCATGCCCTGAAACTCCTGCACTGAAACTCATGCCATGAATCTCATATCCTGAAACTCCTGCACTGAAACACCTGCCCTGAATCTCCTGCCCTGAAAATCATGCCCTGAATCTCATGCCCTGAATCTCATGCTCTGAAACTCGTGCACTGAATTTCATGCCCTGAATCTCATGCTCTGAAACTCGTGCACTGAATCTCATGCCCTCAAGTTCCTGCAGTGAAACTCATGCCCTGAATCTCATGCCCTGAAACTCATGCCCTGAACCTCATGCCCTGAAACTCAAGCCCTGAATCTCATGCCCTGAAACTCATGCCCTAAATCACATACCCTGAAACTCCTGCCCTGAAACTCATGCACTGAAACCCATGCCCTGAATCACATGCCCTAAAATTCCTGCCCTGAATTATCTGCCCAGAAACTCATGCCCTGAATTGCATGCCCTGAAATACCTGCCCTGAATCTCATGCCCCGAAACTCATGTCCTGAATCTCATGCCCTGAATCTCATGCCGTGAAACTCCTGCACTGAAACACCTGCCCTGAATCTCCTGCCTTGAAAATCATGCCCTGAATCTCATGCCCTAAAACTCCTGCCCGGAATCATCTGCCCAGAAACTCATGCCCTGAATTACATGCCCTGAAATACCTGCCCTGAATCTCATGCCAGAAACTCCTGCCCTCAAACTAATGCACTGAAATTCAGGCCCTGAATCTCATGCCTTGAAACTCCTGCCCTCAAAATCATGCACTGAAACTCATGCCCTGAATCTCATGCCCTGAAACACCTGCACTGAAACTCATGCCATGAATCTCATATCCTGAAACTCACGCCCTGAATCACATGCCCTGAAACTCCTGCCCTGAAACACATGCCCTGAAACTCATGCCCTGAAACTCATGCCCTGAATCTCATGCCCTGAATCTCGTGCCCTGAATCTCCTGCACTGAAACACCTGCCCTGAATCTCCTGCCCTGAAAATCATGCCCTGAATCTCATGCTCTGAAACTCGTGCACTGAATCTCATGCCCTCAAGTTCCTGCACTGAAAATCATGCCCTGAATCTCATGCCCTGAAACTCATGCCCCGAACCTCATGCCCTGAAACTCAAGCTCTGAATCTCATGCCCTAAAACTCATGCCCTAAATCACATACCCTGAAACTCCTGCCCTGAAACTCATGCACTGAAACTCATGCCCTGAATCTCATGCCCTAAAACTCCTGCCCTGAATCATCTACCCAGAAACTCATGCCCTGAATTACATGCCCTGAAATACCTGCCCTGAATCTCATGCCCTGAAATTCCTGCACAGAAACTCATGCCATAAATCTCATATCCTGAAACTCACGCCCTGAATTACATGCCCTGAAACTCCTGCCCTGAAACTCATGCCCTGAAACTCATGCCCTGAAACTCCTGCCCTGAATCTCCTGTCCTAAAACTCATGCCCTGAATCTCATGCCCTGAAACTCCTGCACTGAAACACCTGCCCTGAATCTCCTGCCCTGAAACTCATGCCCTGAATCTCATACCCTGAATCTCACGCTCTGAAACTCGTGCACTGAATCTCATGACCTCAAGTTCCTGCACGGAAACTCATGCCCTGAATCTCAAGTCCTGAAACTCCTGCCCTGAATCACCTACCCTGAAACTCATGCCCTGAATCTCATGCCCTGAAACTCCTGCACTGAAACTCATGCCATGAATCTCATATCCCAAAACTCACCCCCTGAATCACATGCCCTGAAACTCCTGCCCTGAAACTCATGCCCTGAAACTCATGCCCTGAAACTCATGCCCTGAATCTCCTGTCCTGAAACTCATGCCCTGAATCTCATGCCCTGAATCTCATGCCCTGAATCTCCTGCACTGAAACACCTGCCCTGAATCTCCTGTCCTGAAACTCATGCCCTGAATCTCATGCCCTGAATCTCATGCCCTGAATCTCCTGCACTGAAACACCTACCCTGAATCTCCTGCCCTGAAAAATCATGCCCTGAATAACATGCCCTGAATCTCATGCTCTGAAACTCATGCACTGAATCTCATGCCCTCAAGTTCCTGCACTGAAACTCATGCCCTGAATCTCATGACCTGAAACTCATGCCCTGAACCTCATGCCCTGAAACTCAAACCCTGAATCTCATGCCCTGAAACTCATGCCCTAAATCACATACTCTGAAACTCCTGCCCTGAAACTCATGCACTGAAACTCATGCCCCGAATCACATGCCCTAAAGCTCCTGCCCTGAAACTCATGCCTTCAATCTCCTGTCCTAAAACTCATGCCCTGAATCTCATGCCCTGAATCTCATGCCCTGAAACTCCTGCCCTGAATCACCTACCCTGAAACTCATGCCCTGAATCGCATGCCCTGAAACTCCTGCACTGAAACTCATGCCATGAATCTCATATCCTGAAACTCCTGCACTGAAACACCTGCCCTGAGTCTCCTGCCCTGAAAATCATGCCCTGAATCTCATGCCCTGAATCTCATGCTCTGAAACTCGTGCACTGAATCTCATGCCCTCAAGTTCCTGCACTGAAACTCATACCCTGAATCTCATGCCCTGAAACTCATGCCCTGAACCTCATGCCTTGAAACTCATGCCCTGAATCTCATGCCCTGAAACTCATGCCCTAAATCACATACCCTGAAGCTCCTGCCCTGAAACTCATGCACTGAAACTCATGCCCTGAATCACATGCCCTGAATCTCATGCCCTGAATCTCATGCCCTGAAACTCCTGCACTGAAACACCTGCCCTGAATCATCTGCCCGGAAACTCATGCTTTGAATTACATGCCCTGAAATACCTGCCCTGAATCTCATGCCCTGAAACTCATGCCCTGAAACTCATGCCCTGAATCTCATGCCCTGAATCTCATGCCCTGAAACTCCTGCACTGAAACACCTGCCCTGAATCACCTGCCCTGAAAATCATATCCCTGAATCTCATGCCCTGAATCTCATGCTCTGAAACTCGTGCACTGAATCTCATGCCCTGAAAGTCCTGCCCTGAAACTCATGCCCTGAAACTCATGCCCCGAATCTCATGCCCTGAATCTCATGTCCTGAAACTCCTGCCCTGAAGCTCCTGCACTGAAACTCATGCCATGAATCTCATAACCTGAAGCTCACGCCCTGAATCACATGCCCTGAAACTCCTGCCCTGAAACTCATGCCCTGAAACTCATGCCCTGAAACTCATGCCCCGAATCTCATGCCCTGAATCTCATGTCCTGAAACTCCTGCCCTGAATCACCTACCCTGAAACTCATGCCCTGAATCTCATGCCCTGAAGCTCCTGCACTGAAACTCATGCCATGAATCTCATATCCTGAAGCTCACGCCCTGAATCACATGCCCTGAAACTCCTGCTCTGAAACTCATGCCCTGAAACTCATGCCCTGAAACTCATGCCCTGAATATCCTGTCCTGAAACTCATGCCCTGAATCTCATGCCCTGAATCTCATGCCCTGAAACTCCTGCACTGAAACACCTGCCCTGAATCTCCTGCCCTGAAAATCATGCCCTGAATCTCATACCCTGAATCTCATGCTCTGAAACTCTTGCCCTGAACCTCATGCCTTGAAACTCAAGCCCTGAATCTCATGCACTGTATCCCATGCCCTCAAGTTCCTGCACTGATACTCATGCCCTGAATCTCATGCACTGAAACTCTTGCCCTGAACTTCATGCCTTGAAACTCAAGCCCTGAAGCTCATGCACTGAAACTCATGCCCTGAATCACATGCCCTAAAACTCCTGCCCTGAATCATCTGCCCAGAAACTCATGCCCTGAATCACATGCCCTGAAATACCTGCATTGAATCTCATGCCCTGAAACTCATACCCTGAATCTCATGCCCTGAAACTCCTGCCCTCAAACTCATGCACTGAAACTCATGCCCTGAATCTCATGCCTTGAAACTCCTGCCCTCAAACTCATGCACTGAAACTAATTCCCTGAATCTCATGCCCTGAAACTCCTGCACTGAAACACATGCCATGAATCTCATATCCTGAAACTCACGCCCTGAATCACATGCCCTGAAACTCCTGCCCTGAAACTCATGGCTGAAACTCATGCCCTGAAACTCATGCCCTGAATCTCATGCCCTGAATCTCATGCCCTGAAACTCCTGCACTAAAACACCTGCCCTGAATCTCCTGCCCTGAAAATCATGCCCTGAATCTCATGCCCTGAATCTCATGCTCTGAAACTCGTGCACTGAATCTCATGCCCTCAAGTTCCTGCACTGAAACTCATGCCCTGAATCTCATGCCCTGAAACTCATGCCCTGAACCTCATGCCTTGAAACCCCTGCCCTCAAACTCATGCACTACGACTCATGCCCTGAATCTCATGCCCTGAAACTCCTGCACTGAAACTCATGCCATTAATCTCATATCCTGAAACTCACGCCCTGAATCACATGCCCTGAAACACCTGTTCTGAATCTCCTGCCCTGAAACTCATGCCCTATATCTCATGCCCTGAATCTCACGCTCTGAAACTCGTGCACTGAATCTCATTACCTCAAGTTCCTGCGCTGAAACTCATTCCCTGAATCGCATGTCCTGAAACTCCTGCCCTGAATCACCTACCCTGAAACTCATGCCCTGAATCTAATGCCCTGAAACTCCTGCACTGAAACTCATGCCCTGAATCTCATATCCTGAAACTCCTGCCCTGAATCACCTACCCTGAAACTCATGCCCTGAATCTCATGCCCTGAAACTCCTGCACTGAAACTCATGCCATGAATCTCATATCCTGAAACTCAGGCCCTTAATCACATGCCCTGAAACTCCTGCCCTGAAACTCATGCCCTGAAACTCATGCCCTGAATCTGCTGTCCTGAATCTCATGCCATGAATCTCATGCCCTGAATCTCATGCCCTGAAACTCCTGCACTGAAACACCTGCCCTGACTCTCCTGCCCTGAAAATCATGCCCTGAATCTCATGCCCTGAATCTCATGCTCTGAAACTCGTGCACTGAATCTCATGCCCTCAAGTTCCTGCAGTGAAACTCATGCATTGAATCTCATGCCCTGAAACTCATGCCCTGAACCTCATGCCCTGAAACTCAAGCCCTGAATCTCAAGCCCTGAAACTCATGCCCTAAATCACATACCCTGAAACTCCTGCCCTGAAACTCATGCACTGAAACCCATGCCCTGAATCACATGCCCTAAAATTCCTGCCCTGAATTATCTGCCCAGAAACTCATGCCCTGAATTGCATGCCCTGAAATACCTGCCCTGAATCTCATGCCCCGAAACTCATGTCCTGAATCTCATGCCCTGAATCTCATGCCGTGAAACTCCTGCACTGAAACACCTGCCCTGAATCTCCTGCCTTGAAAATCATGCCCTGAATCACATGCCCTAAAACTCCTGCCCGGAATCATCTGCCCAGAAACTCATGCCCTGAATTACATGCCCTGAAATACCTGCCCTGAATCTCATGCCCAGAAACTCATGCCCTGAATCTCATGCCCTGAAACTCCTGCCCTCAAACTAATGCACTGAAATTCATGCCCTGAATCTCATGCCTTGAAACTCCTGCCCTCAAAATCATGCACTGAAACTCATGCCCTGAATCTCATGCCCTGAAACACCTGCACTGAAACTCATGCCATGAATCTCATATCCTGAAACTCACGCCCTGAATCACATGCCCTGAAACTCCTGCCCTGAAACACATGCCCTGAAACTCATGCCCTGAAACTCATGCCCTGAATCTCATGCCCTGAATCTCGTGCCCTGAATCTCCTGCACTGAAACACCTGCCCTGAATCTCCTGCCCTGAAAATCATGCCCTGAATCTCATGCTCTGAAACTCGTGCACTGAATCTCATGCCCTCAAGTTCCTGCACTGAAAATCATGCCCTGAATCTCATGCCCTGAAACTCATGCCCCGAACCTCATGCCCTGAAACTCAAGCCCTGAATCTCATGCCCTGAAACTCATGCCCTAAATCACATACCCTGAAACTCCTGCCCTGAAACTCATGCACTGAAACTCATGCCCTGAATCTCATGCCCTAAAACTCCTGCCCTGAATCATCTACCCAGAAACTCATGCCCTGAATTACATGCCCTGAAATACCTGCCCTGAATCTCATGCCCTGAAATTCCTGCACAGAAACTCATGCCATAAATCTCATATCCTGAAACTCACGCCCTGAATTACATGCCCTGAAACTCCTGCCCTGAAACTCATGCCCTGAAACTCATGCCCTGAAACTCCTGCCCTGAATCTCCTGTCCTAAAACTCATGCCCTGAATCTCATGCCCTGAAACTTCTGCACTGAAACACCTGCCCTGAATCTCCTGCCCTGAAACTCATGCCCTGAATCTCATACCCTGAATCTCACGCTCTGAAACTCGTGCACTGAATCTCATGACCTCAAGTTCCTGCACGGAAACTCATGCCCTGAATCTCAGGTCCTGAAACTCCTGCCCTGAATCACCTACCCTGAAACTCATGCCCTGAATCTCATGCCCTGAAACTCCTGCACTGAAACTCATGCCATGAATCTCATATCCCAAAACTCACCCCCTGAATCACATGCCCTGAAACTCCTGCCCTGAAACTCATGCCCTGAAACTCATGCCCTGAAACTCATGCCCTGAATCTCCTGTCCTGAAACTCATGCCCTGAATCTCATGCCCTGAATCTCATGCCCTGAATCTCCTGCACTGAAACACCTGCCCTGAATCTCCTGCCCTGAAAATCATGCCCTGAATCTCATGCCCTGAATCTCATGCTCTGAAACTCATGCACTGAATCTCATGCAAACAAGTTCCTGCACTGAAACTCATGCCCTGAATCTCATGACCAGAAACTCATGCCCTGAACCTCATGCCCTGAAACTCATGCCCTGAACCTCATGCCCTGAAACTCAAACCCTGAATCTCATGCCCTGAAACTCATGCCCTAAATCACATACTCTGAAACTCCTGCCCTGAAACTCATGCACTGAAACTCATGCCCCGAATCACATGCCCTAAAGCTCCTGCCCTGAAACTCATGCCTTCAATCTCCTGTCCTAAAACTCATGCCCTGAATCTCATGCCCTGAATCTCATGCCCTGAAACTCCTGCCCTGAATCACCTACCCTGAAACTCATGCCCTGAATCGCATGCCCTGAAACTCCTGCACTGAAACTCATGCCATGAATCTCATATCCTGAAACTCCTGCACTGAAACACCTGCCCTGAATCTCCTGCCCTGAAAATCATGCCCTGAATCTCATGCCCTGAATCTCATGCTCTGAAACTCGTGCACTGAATTTCATGCCCTGAATCTCATGCTCTGAAACTCGTGCACTGAATCTCATGCCCTCAAGTTCCTGCAGTGAAACTCATGCCCTGAATCTCATGCCCTGAAACTCATGCCCTGAACCTCATGCCCTGAAACTCAAGCCCTGAATCTCATGCCCTGAAACTCATGCCCTAAATCACATACCCTGAAACTCCTGCCCTGAAACTCATGCACTGAAACCCATGCCCTGAATCACATGCCCTAAAATTCCTGCCCTGAATTATCTGCCCAGAAACTCATGCCCTGAATTGCATGCCCTGAAATACCTGCCCTGAATCTCATGCCCCGAAACTCATGTCCTGAATCTCATGCCCTGAATCTCATGCCGTGAAACTCCTGCACTGAAACACCTGCCCTGAATCTCCTGCCTTGAAAATCATGCCCTGAATCTCATGCCCTAAAACTCCTGCCCGGAATCATCTGCCCAGAAACTCATGCCCTGAATTACATGCCCTGAAATACCTGCCCTGAATCTCATGCCCAGAAACTCCTGCCCTCAAACTAATGCACTGAAATTCAGGCCCTGAATCTCATGCCTTGAAACTCCTGCCCTCAAAATCATGCACTGAAACTCATGCCCTGAATCTCATGCCCTGAAACACCTGCACTGAAACTCATGCTATGAATCTCATATCCTGAAACTCACGCCCTGAATCACATGCCCTGAAACTCCTGCCCTGAAACACATGCCCTGAAACTCATGCCCTGAAACTCATGCCCTGAATCTCATGCCCTGAATCTCGTGCCCTGAATCTCCTGCACTGAAACACCTGCCCTGAATCTCCTGCCCTGAAAATCATGCCCTGAATCTCATGCTCTGAAACTCGTGCACTGAATCTCATGCCCTCAAGTTCCTGCACTGAAAATCATGCCCTGAATCTCATGCCCTGAAACTCATGCCCCGAACCTCATGCCCTGAAACTCAAGCTCTGAATCTCATGCCCTAAAACTCATGCCCTAAATCACATACCCTGAAACTCCTGCCCTGAAACTCATGCACTGAAACTCATGCCCTGAATCTCATGCCCTAAAACTCCTGCCCTGAATCATCTACCCAGAAACTCATGCCCTGAATTACATGCCCTGAAATACCTGCCCTGAATCTCATGCCCTGAAATTCCTGCACAGAAACTCATGCCATAAATCTCATATCCTGAAACTCACGCCCTGAATTACATGCCCTGAAACTCCTGCCCTGAAACTCATGCCCTGAAACTCATGCCCTGAAACTCCTGCCCTGAATCTCCTGTCCTAAAACTCATGCCCTGAATCTCATGCCCTGAAACTCCTGCACTGAAACACCTGCCCTGAATCTCCTGCCCTGAAACTCATGCCCTGAATCTCATACCCTGAATCTCACGCTCTGAAACTCGTGCACTGAATCTCATAACCTCAAGTTCCTGCACGGAAACTCATGCCCTGAATCTCAAGTCCTGAAACTCCTGCCCTGAATCACCTACCCTGAAACTCATGCCCTGAATCTCATGCCCTGAAACTCCTGCACTGAAACTCATGCCATGAATCTCATATCCCAAAACTCACCCCCTGAATCACATGCCCTGAAACTCCTGCCCTGAAACTCATGCCCTGAAACTCATGCCCTGAAACTCATGCCCTGAATCTCCTGTCCTGAAACTCATGCCCTGAATCTCATGCCCTGAATCTCATGCCCTGAATCTCCTGCACTGAAACACCTGCCCTGAATCTCCTGTCCTGAAACTCATGCCCTGAATCTCATGCCCTGAATCTCATGCCCTGAATCTCCTGCACTGAAACACCTACCCTGAATCTCCTGCCCTGAAAAATCATGCCCTGAATAACATGCCCTGAATCTCATGCTCTGAAACTCATGCACTGAATCTCATGCCCTCAAGTTCCTGCACTGAAACTCATGCCCTGAATCTCATGACCTGAAACTCATGCCCTGAACCTCATGCCCTGAAACTCAAACCCTGAATCTCATGCCCTGAAACTCATGCCCTAAATCACATACTCTGAAACTCCTGCCCTGAAACTCATGCACTGAAACTCATGCCCCGAATCACATGCCCTAAAGCTCCTGCCCTGAAACTCATGTCTTCAATCTCCTGTCCTAAAACTCATGCCCTGAATCTCATGCCCTGAATCTCATGCCCTGAAACTCCTGCCCTGAATCACCTACCCTGAAACTCATGCCCTGAATCGCATGCCCTGAAACTCCTGCACTGAAACTCATGCCATGAATCTCATATCCTGAAACTCCTGCACTGAAACACCTGCCCTGAGTCTCCTGCCCTGAAAATCATGCCCTGAATCTCATGCCCTGAATCTCATGCTCTGAAACTCGTGCACTGAATCTCATGCCCTCAAGTTCCTGCACTGAAACTCAAGCCTGAATCTCATGCCCTGAAACTCATGCCCCAAATCACGTACCCTGAAACTCCTGCCCTGAAACACATGCACTGAAACTCATGCCCTGAATCACATGCCGTAAAACTGCTGCCCTGAATCATCTGCCCAGAAACTCATGCCCTGAATTACATGCCCTGAAATACCTGCCCTGAATCTCATGCCCTGAAACTCATGGCCTGAATCTCATGCCCTGAAACTCCTGCCCTCAAACTCATGCACTGAAACTCATGCCCTGAATCTCAGGCCCCCGAAACTCCTGCCCTCAAGCTCATGCACTGAAACTCATGCCCTGAATCTCATGCCCTGAAACTCCAGCACTGAAACTCATGCCATGAATCTCATGCCCTGAAACTCCTGCCCTGAAACTCATGGCTGAAACTCATGCCCTGAAACTCATGCCCTGAATCTCATGCCCTGAATCTCATGCCCTGAATCTCCTGCACTGAAACACCTGCCCTGAATCACCTGCCCTGAAAATCATGCCCTGAATCTCATGCCCTGAATCTAGTGCACTGAATCTCATGCCCTGAAACTCCTGCCCTGAAACTCATGCCCTGAAACTCATGCCCCGAATCTCATGCCCTGAATCTCATGCCCTGAAACGCCTGCACTGAAACACCTGCCCTGAATCTGCTGCCCTGAAAATCATGCCCTGAATCTCATGCCCTGAATCTCATGCTCTGAAACTCGTGCACTGAATCTCATGCCATGAATCTCATATCCTGAATCTCATGCCCTGAATCTCATGCCCTGAAACTCCTGCACAGAAACACCTGCCCTGAATCTCCTGCCCTGAAAATCATGCCCTGAATCTCATGCCCTGAATCTCATGCTCTGAAACTCTTGCCCTGAACCTCATGCATTGAAACTCAAGCCCTGAATCTCATGCACTGTATCTCATGCCCTCAAGTTCCTGCACTGAAACTCATGCCCTGAATCTCATTCCCTGAAACTCTTGCGCTGAACCTCATGCCTTGAAACTCAAGCCCTGAATCTCATGCCCTGAAACTCATGCCCTAAATCACATACCCTGAAACTCCTGCCCTGAAACTCATGCACTGAAACTCCTGCCCTGAAACTCATGCCCTGAAACTCATGCCCTGAAACTCATGCCCTGAATCTCCTGTCCTGAAACTCATGCCCTGAATTTCATGCCCTGAATCTCATGCCCTGAAACTCCTGCACAGAAACACCTGCCCTGAATCTCCTGCCCTGAAACTCATGCCCTGAATCTCATGCCCTGAATCTCATGCCCTGAATCTCCTGCACTGAAACACCTGCCCTGAATCTCCTGTCCTGAAACTCATGCCCTGAATCTCATGCCCTGAATCTCATGCCCTGAATCTCCTGCACTGAAACACCTACCCTGAATCTCCTGCCCTGAAAAATCATGCCCTGAATAACATGCCCTGAATCTCATGCTCTGAAACTCATGCACTGAATCTCATGCCCTCAAGTTCCTGCACTGAAACTCATGCCCTGAATCTCATGACCTGAAACTCATGCCCTGAACCTCATGCCCTGAAACTCAAACCCTGAATCTCATGCCCTGAAACTCATGCCCTAAATCACATACTCTGAAACTCCTGCCCTGAAACTCATGCACTGAAACTCATGCCCCGAATCACATGCCCTAAAGCTCCTGCCCTGAAACTCATGTCTTCAATCTCCTGTCCTAAAACTCATGCCCTGAATCTCATGCCCTGAATCTCATGCCCTGAAACTCCTGCCCTGAATCACCTACCCTGAAACTCATGCCCTGAATCGCATGCCCTGAAACTCCTGCACTGAAACTCATGCCATGAATCTCATATCCTGAAACTCCTGCACTGAAACACCTGCCCTGAGTCTCCTGCCCTGAAAATCATGCCCTGAATCTCATGCCCTGAATCTCATGCTCTGAAACTCGTGCACTGAATCTCATGCCCTCAAGTTCCTGCACTGAAACTCAAGCCTGAATCTCATGCCCTGAAACTCATGCCCCAAATCACGTACCCTGAAACTCCTGCCCTGAAACACATGCACTGAAACTCATGCCCTGAATCACATGCCGTAAAACTGCTGCCCTGAATCATCTGCCCAGAAACTCATGCCCTGAATTACATGCCCTGAAATACCTGCCCTGAATCTCATGCCCTGAAACTCATGGCCTGAATCTCATGCCCTGAAACTCCTGCCCTCAAACTCATGCACTGAAACTCATGCCCTGAATCTCAGGCCCCCGAAACTCCTGCCCTCAAGCTCATGCACTGAAACTCATGCCCTGAATCTCATGCCCTGAAACTCCAGCACTGAAACTCATGCCATGAATCTCATGCCCTGAAACTCCTGCCCTGAAACTCATGGCTGAAACTCATGCCCTGAAACTCATGCCCTGAATCTCATGCCCTGAATCTCATGCCCTGAATCTCCTGCACTGAAACACCTGCCCTGAATCACCTGCCCTGAAAATCATGCCCTGAATCTCATGCCCTGAATCTCGTGCACTGAATCTCATGCCCTGAAACTCCTGCCCTGAAACTCATGCCCTGAAACTCATGCCCCGAATCTCATGCCCTGAATCTCATGCCCTGAAACGCCTGCACTGAAACACCTGCCCTGAATCTGCTGCCCTGAAAATCATGCCCTGAATCTCATGCCCTGAATCTCATGCTCTGAAACTCGTGCACTGAATCTCATGCCATGAATCTCATATCCTGAATCTCATGCCCTGAAACTCCTGCACAGAAACACCTGCCCTGAATCTCCTGCCCTGAAAATCATGCCCTGAATCTCATGCCCTGAATCTCATGCTCTGAAACTCTTGCCCTGAACCTCATGCATTGAAACTCAAGCCCTGAATCTCATGCACTGTATCTCATGCCCTCAAGTTCCTGCACTGAAACTCATGCCCTGAATCTCATTCCCTGAAACTCTTGCCCTGAACCTCATGCCTTGAAACTCAAGCCCTGAATCTCATGCCCTGAAACTCATGCCCTAAATCACATACCCTGAAACTCCTGCCCTGAAACTCATGCACTGAAACTCCTGCCCTGAAACTCATGCCCTGAAACTCATGCCCTGAAACTCATGCCCTGAATCTCCTGTCCTGAAACTCATGCCCTGAATTTCATGCCCTGAATCTCATGCCCTGAAACTCCTGCACAGAAACACCTGCCCTGAATCTCCTGCCCTGAAAATCATGCCCTGAATCTCATACCCTGAATCTCATGCTCTGAAACTCTTGCCCTGAACCTCATGCCTTGAAACTCAAGCCCTGAATCTCATGCACTGTATCTCATGCCCTCAAGTTCCTGCACTGATACTCATGCCCTGAAGCTCATGCCCTGAAACTCTTGCCCTGAACCTCATGACTTGAAACTCCTGCCCTGAATCTCATGCCCTGAAACTCATGCCCTAAATCACATACCCTGAAACTCCTGCCCTGAAACTCATGCACTGAAACTCATGCCCTGAATCACATGCCCTAAAACTCCTGCCCTGAATCATCTGCCCAGAAACTCATGCCCTGAATCACATGCCCTGAAATACCTGCCCTGAATCTCATGCCCTGAAACTCATGTCCTGAATCTCATGCCCTGAAACTCCTGCCCTGAATCTCCTGCACTGAAACACCTGCCCTGAATCACCTGCCCTGAAAATCATGCCCTGAATCTCATGCCCTGAATCTCCTGCACTGAATCTCATGCCCTGAAACTCCTGCGCTGAAACTCATGCCCTGAAACTCATGCCCCGAATCTCATGCCCTGAATCTCATGCCCTGAAACGCCTGCACTGAAACACCTGCGCTGAATCTGCTGCCCTGAAAATCATGCCCTGAATCTCATGCCCTGAATCTCATGCCCTGAAACTCTTGCCCTGAACCTCATGCCTTGAAACTCAAGCCCTGAATCTCATGCCCTGAAACTCATGCCCTAAATCACATACCCTGATACTCCTGCCCTCAAACTCATGCACTGAAACTCATTCCCTGAATCTCATGCCCTGAAACTCCTGCACTGAAACTCATGCCATGAATCTCATATCCTGAAACTCACGCCCTGAATCACATGCCCTGAAACTCCTGCCCTGAAACTCATGGGTGAAACTCATGCCCTGAAACTCATGCCCTGAATCTCATGCCCTGAATCTCATGCCCTGAAACTCCTGCACTGAAACACCTGCCCTGAATCTCCTGCCCTGAAAATCATGCCCTGAATCTCATGCCCTGAATCTCATGCTCTGAAACTCGTGCACTGAATCTCATGCCATGAATCTCATATCCTGAATCTCATGCCCTGAATCTCATGCCCTGAAACTCCTGCACAGAAACACCTGCCCTGAATCTCCTGCCCTGAAAATCATGCCCTGAATCTCATGCCCTGAATCTCATGCTCTGAAACTCTTGCCCTGAACCTCATGCATTGAAACTCAAGCCCTGAATCTCATGCACTGTATCTCATGCCCTCAAGTTCCTGCACTGAAACTCATGCCCTGAATCTCATTCCCTGAAACTCTTGCCCTGAACCTCATGCCTTGAAACTCAAGCCCTGAATCTCATGCCCTGAAACTCATGCCCTAAATCACATACCCTGAAACTCCTGCCCTGAAGCTCATGCACTGAAACTCCTGCCCTGAAACTCATGCCCTGAAACTCATGCCCTGAAACTCATGCCCTGAATCTCCTGTCCTGAAACTCATGCCCTGAATTTCATGCCCGGAATCTCATGCCCTGAAACTCCTGCACTGAAACACCTGCCCTGAATCTCCTGCCCTGAAAATCATGCCCTGAATCTCATACCCTGAATCTCATGCTCTGAAACTCTTGCCCTGAACCTCATGCCTTGAAACTCAAGCCCTGAATCTCATGCACTGTATCTCATGCCCTCAAGTTCCTGCACTGATACTCATGCCCTGAAGCTCATGCCCTGAAACTCTTGCCCTGAACCTCATCACTTGAAACTCCTGCCCTGAATCTCATGCCCTGAAACTCATGCCCTAAATCACATACCCTGAAACTCCTGCCCTGAAACTCATGCACTGAAACTCATGCCCTGAATCACATGCCCTAAAACTCCTGCCCTGAATCATCTGCCCAGAAACTCATGCCCTGAATCACATGCCCTGAAATACCTGCCCTGAATCTCATGCCCTGAAACTCATGTCCTGAATCCCATGCCCTGAAACTCCTGCCCTCAAACTCATGCACTGAAACTCATGCCCTGAATCTCATGCCTTGAAACTCCTGCCCTCAAACTCATGCACTGAAACTCATTCCCTGAATCTCATGCCCTGAAACTCCTGCACTGAAACTCATGCCATGAATCTCATATCCTGAAACTCACGCCCTGAATCACATGCCCTGAAACTCCTGCCCTGAAACTCATGGGTGAAACTCATGCCCTGAAACTCATGCCCTGAATCTCATGCCCTGAATCTCATGCCCTGAAACTCCTGCACTGAAACACCTGCCCTGAATCTCCTGCCCTGAAAATCATGCCCTGAATCTCATGCCCTGAATCTCAAGCTCTGAAACTCGTGCACTGAATCTCATGCCCTCAAATTCCTGCACTGAAACTCATGCACTGAATCTCATGCCCTGAAACACATGCCCTGAACCTCATGCCTTGAAACTCAAGCCCTGAATCTCATGCCCTGAAACTCATGCCCTAAATCACATACCCTGAAACTCCTGCCCTGAAACTCATGCACTGAAACTCATGCCCTGAATCACATGCCCTAAAACTCCTGCCCTGAATCATCTGCCCAGAAACTCATGCCCTGAATTACATGCCCTGAAATACCTGCCCTGAATCTCATGCCCTGAAACTCATGCCCTGAATCTCATGCCCTGAAACTCCTGCCCTCAGAATCATGCCCTGAAACCCCTGCCCTGAAACTCATGCTATGAATCTCATATCCTGAAACTCATGCCCTGAATCTCATGCCCTGGATCTCATGCCTTGAAACTCCTGCCCTCAAACTCATGCACCGAAGCTCATGCCCTGAATCTCATGCCCTGAAACTCCTGCACTGAAACTCATGCCATGAATCTCATATCCTGAAACTCACGCCCTGAATCACATGCGCTGAAACTCCTGCCCTGAAACTCATGGCTGAAACTCATGCCCTGAAACTCATGCCCTGAATCTCATGCCCTGAATCTCATGCCCTGAATCTCCTGCACTGAAACACCTGCCCTGAATCACCTGCCCTGAAAATCATGCCCTGAATCTCATGCCCTGAATCTCGTGCACTGAATCTCATGACCTGAAACTCCTGCCCTGAAACTCATGCCCTGAAACTCATGCCCCGAATCTCATGCCCTGAATCTCATGCCCTGAAACGCCTGCACTGAAACACCTGCCCTGAATCTGCTGCCCTGAAAATCATGCCCTGAATCTCATGCCCTGAATCTCATGCTCTGAAACTCGTGAACTTAATCTCATGCCTTGAATCTCATATCCTGAATCTCATGCCCTGAATCTCATGCCCTGAAACTCCTGCACTGAAACACCTGCCCTGAATCTCCTGCCCTGAAAATCATGCCCTGAATCTCATGCCCTGAATCCCATGCTCTGGAACTCTTGCCCTGAACCTCATGCCTTGAAACTCAAGCCTGAATCTCATGCCCTGAAACTCATGCCCCAAATCACGTACCCTGAAACTCCTGCCCTGAAACTCATGCACTGAAACTCATGCCCTGAATCACATGCCCTAAAACTCCTGCACTGAATCATCTGCCCAGAAACTCATGCCCTGAATTACATGCCCTGAAATACCTGCCCTGAATCTCATGCCCTGAAACTCATGCCCTGAATCTCATTCCCTGAAACTCCTGCCCTCAAACTCATGCACTGAAACTCATGCCCTGAATCTCATGCCTTGAAACTCCTGCCCTCAAACTCATGCACTGAAACTCATTCCCTGAATCTCATGCCCTGAAACTCCTGCACTGAAACTCATGCCATGAATCTCATATCCAGAAACACACGCCCTGAATCACATGCCCTGAAACTCCTGCCCTGAAACTCATGGCTGAAACTCATGCCCTGAAACTCATGCCCTGAATCTCATGCCCTGAATCTCATGCCCTGAAACTCCTGCACTGAAACACCTGCCCTGAATCTCCTGCCCAAAAATCATGCCCTGAATCTCATGCCCTGAATCTCATGCTCTGAAACTCGTGCACTGAATCTCATGCCTTCAAATTCCTGCACTGAAACTCATGCACTGAATCTCATGCCCTGAAACTCATGCCCTGAACCTCATGCCTTGAAACTCAAGCCCTGAATCTCATGCCCTGAAACTCATGCCCTAAATCACATACCCTGAAACTCCTGCCCTGAAACTCATGCACTGAAACTCATGCCCTGAATCACATGCCCTAAAACTCCTGCCCTGAATCATCTGCCCAGAAACTCATGCCCTGAATTACATGCCCTGAAATACCTGCCCTGAATCTCATGCCCTGAAACTCATGCCCTGAATCTCATGCCCTGAAACTCCTGCCCTCAAAATCATGCCCTGAAACCCCTGCCCTGAAACTCATGCTATGAATCTCATATCCTGAAACTCATGCCCTGAATCTCATGCCCTGGATCTCATGCCCTGAAACTCCTGCACTGAAACATCTGCCCTGAATCACCTGCCCTGAAAATCATGCCCTGAATCTCATGCCCTGAATCTCATGCTCTGAAACTCGTGCACTGAATCTCATGCCCTGAAACTCCTGCCCTGAAACTCATGCCCTGAAACTCATGCCCCGAATCTCATGCCCTGAATCTCATGTCCTGAAACTCCTGCCCTGAATCACCTACCCTGAAACTCATGCCCTGAATCTCATGCCCTGAAACTCCTGCACTGAAACTCATGCCATGAATCTCATATCCTGAAACTCACGCCCTGAATCACATGCCCTGAAACTCCTGCCCTGAAACTCATGCACTGAAACTCATGCCCTGAAACTCATGCCCTGAATCTCATGTCCTGAAACTCATGCCCTGAATCTCCTGTCCTGAAACTCATGCCCTGAAAATCATGCCCTGAATCTCATGCCCTGAATCTCATGCTCTGAAACTCGTGCACTGAATCTCATGCCCTCAAGTTCCTGCACTGAAACTCATGCCCTGAATCTCATGCCCTGAAACTCTTGCCCTGAACCTCATGCCTTGAAACTCAAGCCCTGAATCTCATGCCCTGAAACTCATGCCCTAAATCACATACCCTGAAACTCCTGCCCTGAAACACATGCACTGAAACTCATGCCCTGAATCACATGCCGTAAAACTCCTGCCCTGAATCATCTGCCTAGAAACTCATGCCCTGAATTACATGCCCTGAAATACCTGCCCTGAATCTCAGGCCCTGAAAGTCATGCCCTGAATCTCCTGCCCTGAAACTCCTGCCCTCAAACTCATGCACTGAAACTCATGCCCTGAATCTCATGCCTTGAAACTCCTGCCCTCAAACTCATGCACTGAAGCTCATGCCCTGAATCTCATGCCCTGAAACTCCTGCACTGAAACTCATGCCATGAATCTCATATCCTGAAACTCACGCCCTGAATCACATGCGCTGAAACTCCTGCCCTGAAACTCATGGCTGAAACTCATGCCCTGAAACTCATGCCCTGAATCTCATGCCCTGAATCTCATGCCCTGAATCTCCTGCACTGAAACACCTGCCCTGAATCACCTGCCCTGAAAATCATGCCCTGAATCTCATGCCCTGAATCTCGTGCACTGAATCTCATGCCCTGAAACTCCTGCCCTGAAACTCATGCCTTGAATCTCATATCCTGAATCTCATGCCCTGAATCTCATGCCCTGAAACTCCTGCACTGAAGCACCTGCCCTGAATCTCCTGCCCTGAAAATCATGCCCTGAATCTCATGCCCTGAATCTCATGCTCTGAAACTCATGCCATGAATCTCATATCCTGAAACTCACGCCCTGAATCACATGCGCTGAAACTCCTGCCCTGAAACTCATGGCTGAAACTCATGCCCTGAAACTCATGCCCTGAATCTCATGCCCTGAATCTCATGCCCTGAATCTCCTGCACTGAAACACCTGCCCTGAATCACCTGCCCTGAAAATCATGCCCTGAATCTCATGCCCTGAATCTCGTGCACTGAATCTCATGACCTGAAACTCCTGCCCTGAAACTCATGCCCTGAAACTCATGCCCCGAATCTCATGCCCTGAATCTCATGCCCTGAAACGCCTGCACTGAAACACCTGCCCTGAATCTGCTGCCCTGAAAATCATGCCCTGAATCTCATGCCCTGAATCTCATGCTCTGAAACTCGTGAACTTAATCTCATGCCTTGAATCTCATATCCTGAATCTCATGCCCTGAATCTCATGCCCTGAAACTCCTGCACTGAAACACCTGCCCTGAATCTCCTGCCCTGAAAATCATGCCCTGAATCTCATGCCCTGAATCCCATGCTCTGGAACTCTTGCCCTGAACCTCATGCCTTGAAACTCAAGCCCTGAATCTCATGCACTGTATCTCATGCCCTCAAGTTCCTGCACTGAAACTCAAGCCTGAATCTCATGCCCTGAAACTCATGCCCCAAATCACGTACCCTGAAACTCCTGCCCGGAAACTCATGCACTGAAACTCATGCCCTGAATCACATGCCCTAAAACTCCTGCACTGAATCATCTGCCCAGAAACTCATGCCCTGAATTACATGCCCTGAAATACCTGCCCTGAATCTCATGCCCTGAAACTCATGCCCTGAATCTCATTCCCTGAAACTCCTGCCCTCAAACTCATGCACTGAAACTCATGCCCTGAATCTCATGCCTTGAAACTCCTGCCCTCAAACTCATGCACTGAAACTCATTCCCTGAATCTCATGCCCTGAAACTCCTGCACTGAAACTCATGCCATGAATCTCATATCCAGAAACACACGCCCTGAATCACATGCCCTGAAACTCCTGCCCTGAAACTCATGGCTGAAACTCATGCCCTGAAACTCATGCCCTGAATCTCATGCCCTGAATCTCATGCCCTGAAACTCCTGCACTGAAACACCTGCCCTGAATCTCCTGCCCAAAAATCATGCCCTGAATCTCATGCCCTGAATCTCATGCTCTGAAACTCGTGCACTGAATCTCATGCCCTCAAATTCCTGCACTGAAACTCATGCACTGAATCTCATGCCCTGAAACTCATGCCCTGAACCTCATGCCTTGAAACTCAAGCCCTGAATCTCATGCCCTGAAACTCATGCCCTAAATCACATACCCTGAAACTCCTGCCCTGAAACTCATGCACTGAAACTCATGCCCTGAATCACATGCCCTAAAACTCCTGCCCTGAATCATCTGCCCAGAAACTCATGCCCTGAATTACATGCCCTGAAATACCTGCCCTGAATCTCATGCCCTGAAACTCATGCCCTGAATCTCATGCCCTGAAACTCCTGCCCTCAAAATCATGCCCTGAAACCCCTGCCCTGAAACTCATGCTATGAATCTCATATCCTGAAACTCATGCCCTGAATCTCATGCCCTGGATCTCATGCCCTGAAACTCCTGCACTGAAACATCTGCCCTGAATCACCTGCCCTGAAAATCATGCCCTGAATCTCATGCCCTGAATCTCATGCTCTGAAACTCGTGCACTGAATCTCATGCCCTGAAACTCCTGCCCTGAAACTCATGCCCTGAAACTCATGCCCCGAATCTCATGCCCTGAATCTCATGTCCTGAAACTCCTGCCCTGAATCACCTACCCTGAAACTCATGCCCTGAATCTCATGCCCTGAAACTCCTGCACTGAAACTCATGCCATGAATCTCATATCCTGAAACTCACGCCCTGAATCACATGCCCTGAAACTCCTGCCCTGAAACTCATGCACTGAAACTCATGCCCTGAAACTCATGCCCTGAATCTCATGCCCTGAATCTCATGCTCTGAATCTCGTGCACTGAATCTCATGCCCTGAATCTCATGTCCTGAAACTCCTGCCCTGAATCACCTGCCCTGAATCTCATGCCCTGAAACTCATGCCCTGAATCTCCTGTCCTGAAACTCATGCCCTGAAAATCATGCCCTGAATCTCATGCCCTGAATCTCATGCTCTGAAACTCGTGCACTGAATCTCATGCCCTCAAGTTCCTGCACTGAAACTCATGCCCTGAATCTCATGCCCTGAAACTCTTGCCCTGAACCTCATGCCTTGAAACTCAAGCCCTGAATCTCATGCCCTGAAACTCATGCCCTAAATCACATACCCTGAAACTCCTGCCCTGAAACACATGCACTGAAACTCATGCCCTGAATCACATGCCGTAAAACTCCTGCCCTGAATCATCTGCCTAGAAACTCATGCCCTGAATTACATGCCCTGAAATACCTGCCCTGAATCTCAGGCCCTGAAAGTCATGCCCTGAATCTCCTGCCCTGAAACTCCTGCCCTCAAACTCATGCACTGAAACTCATGCCCTGAATCTCATGCCTTGAAACTCCTGCCCTCAAACTCATGCACTGAAGCTCATGCCCTGAATCTCATGCCCTGAAACTCCTGCACTGAAACTCATGCCATGAATCTCATATCCTGAAACTCACGCCCTGAATCACATGCGCTGAAACTCCTGCCCTGAAACTCATGGCTGAAACTCATGCCCTGAAACTCATGCCCTGAATCTCATGCCCTGAATCTCATGCCCTGAATCTCCTGCACTGAAACACCTGCCCTGAATCACCTGCCCTGAAAATCATGCCCTGAATCTCATGCCCTGAATCTCGTGCACTGAATCTCATGCCCTGAAACTCCTGCCCTGAAACTCATGCCCTGAAACTCATGCCCCGAATCTCATGCCCTGAATCTCATGCCCTGAAACGCCTGCACTGAAACACCTGCCCTGAATCTGCTGCCCTGAAAATCATGCCCTGAATCTCATGCCCTGAATCTCATGCTCTGAAACTCGTGAACTGAATCTCATGCCTTGAATCTCATATCCTGAATCTCATGCCCTGAATCTCATGCCCTGAAACTCCTGCACTGAAGCACCTGCCCTGAATCTCCTGCCCTGAAAATCATGCCCTGAATCTCATGCCCTGAATCTCATGCTCTGAAACTCATGCCATGAATCTCATATCCTGAAACTCACGCCCTGAATCACATGCGCTGAAACTCCTGCCCTGAAACTCATGGCTGAAACTCATGCCCTGAAACTCATGCCCTGAATCTCATGCCCTGAATCTCATGCCCTGAATCTCCTGCACTGAAACACCTGCCCTGAATCACCTGCCCTGAAAATCATGCCCTGAATCTCATGCCCTGAATCTCGTGCACTGAATCTCATGACCTGAAACTCATGCCCTGAAACTCTTGCCCTGAACCTCATCACTTGAAACTCCTGCCCTGAATCTCATGCCCTGAAACTCATGCCCTAAATCACATACCCTGAAACTCCTGCCCTGAAACTCATGCACTGAAACTCATGCCCTGAATCACATGCCCTAAAACTCCTGCCCTGAATCATCTGCCCAGAAACTCATGCCCTGAATCACATGCCCTGAAATACCTGCCCTGAATCTCATGCCCTGAAACTCATGTCCTGAATCCCATGCCCTGAAACTCCTGCCCTCAAACTCATGCACTGAAACTCATGCCCTGAATCTCATGCCTTGAAACTCCTGCCCTCAAACTCATGCACTGAAACTCATTCCCTGAATCTCATGCCCTGAAACTCCTGCACTGAAACTCATGCCATGAATCTCATATCCTGAAACTCACGCCCTGAATCACATGCCCTGAAACTCCTGCCCTGAAACTCATGGGTGAAACTCATGCCCTGAAACTCATGCCCTGAATCTCATGCCCTGAATCTCATGCCCTGAAACTCCTGCACTGAAACACCTGCCCTGAATCTCCTGCCCTGAAAATCATGCCCTGAATCTCATGCCCTGAATCTCAAGCTCTGAAACTCGTGCACTGAATCTCATGCCCTCAAATTCCTGCACTGAAACTCATGCACTGAATCTCATGCCCTGAAACACATGCCCTGAACCTCATGCCTTGAAACTCAAGCCCTGAATCTCATGCCCTGAAACTCATGCCCTAAATCACATACCCTGAAACTCCTGCCCTGAAACTCATGCACTGAAACTCATGCCCTGAATCACATGCCCTAAAACTCCTGCCCTGAATCATCTGCCCAGAAACTCATGCCCTGAATTACATGCCCTGAAATACCTGCCCTGAATCTCATGCCCTGAAACTCATGCCCTGAATCTCATGCCCTGAAACTCCTGCCCTCAGAATCATGCCCTGAAACCCCTGCCCTGAAACTCATGCTATGAATCTCATATCCTGAAACTCATGCCCTGAATCTCATGCCCTGGATCTCATGCCTTGAAACTCCTGCCCTCAAACTCATGCACCGAAGCTCATGCCCTGAATCTCATGCCCTGAAACTCCTGCACTGAAACTCATGCCATGAATCTCATATCCTGAAACTCACGCCCTGAATCACATGCGCTGAAACTCCTGCCCTGAAACTCATGGCTGAAACTCATGCCCTGAAACTCATGCCCTGAATCTCATGCCCTGAATCTCATGCCCTGAATCTCCTGCACTGAAACACCTGCCCTGAATCACCTGCCCTGAAAATCATGCCCTGAATCTCATGCCCTGAATCTCGTGCACTGAATCTCATGACCTGAAACTCCTGCCCTGAAACTCATGCCCTGAAACTCATGCCCCGAATCTCATGCCCTGAATCTCATGCCCTGAAACGCCTGCACTGAAACACCTGCCCTGAATCTGCTGCCCTGAAAATCATGCCCTGAATCTCATGCCCTGAATCTCATGCTCTGAAACTCGTGAACTTAATCTCATGCCTTGAATCTCATATCCTGAATCTCATGCCCTGAATCTCATGCCCTGAAACTCCTGCACTGAAACACCTGCCCTGAATCTCCTGCCCTGAAAATCATGCCCTGAATCTCATGCCCTGAATCCCATGCTCTGGAACTCTTGCCCTGAACCTCATGCCTTGAAACTCAAGCCCTGAATCTCATGCACTGTATCTCATGCCCTCAAGTTCCTGCACTGAAACTCAAGCCTGAATCTCATGCCCTGAAACTCATGCCCCAAATCACGTACCCTGAAACTCCTGCCCTGAAACTCATGCACTGAAACTCATGCCCTGAATCACATGCCCTAAAACTCCTGCACTGAATCATCTGCCCAGAAACTCATGCCCTGAATTACATGCCCTGAAATACCTGCCCTGAATCTCATGCCCTGAAACTCATGCCCTGAATCTCATTCCCTGAAACTCCTGCCCTCAAACTCATGCACTGAAACTCATGCCCTGAATCTCATGCCTTGAAACTCCTGCCCTCAAACTCATGCACTGAAACTCATTCCCTGAATCTCATGCCCTGAAACTCCTGCACTGAAACTCATGCCATGAATCTCATATCCAGAAACACACGCCCTGAATCACATGCCCTGAAACTCCTGCCCTGAAACTCATGGCTGAAACTCATGCCCTGAAACTCATGCCCTGAATCTCATGCCCTGAATCTCATGCCCTGAAACTCCTGCACTGAAACACCTGCCCTGAATCTCCTGCCCAAAAATCATGCCCTGAATCTCATGCCCTGAATCTCATGCTCTGAAACTCGTGCACTGAATCTCATGCCCTCAAATTCCTGCACTGAAACTCATGCACTGAATCTCATGCCCTGAAACTCATGCCCTGAACCTCATGCCTTGAAACTCAAGCCCTGAATCTCATGCCCTGAAACTCATGCCCTAAATCACATACCCTGAAACTCCTGCCCTGAAACTCATGCACTGAAACTCATGCCCTGAATCACATGCCCTAAAACTCCTGCCCTGAATCATCTGCCCAGAAACTCATGCCCTGAATTACATGCCCTGAAATACCTGCCCTGAATCTCATGCCCTGAAACTCATGCCCTGAATCTCATGCCCTGAAACTCCTGCCCTCAAAATCATGCCCTGAAACCCCTGCCCTGAAACTCATGCTATGAATCTCATATCCTGAAACTCATGCCCTGAATCTCATGCCCTGGATCTCATGCCCTGAAACTCCTGCACTGAAACATCTGCCCTGAATCACCTGCCCTGAAAATCATGCCCTGAATCTCATGCCCTGAATCTCATGCTCTGAAACTCGTGCACTGAATCTCATGCCCTGAAACTCCTGCCCTGAAACTCATGCCCTGAAACTCATGCCCCGAATCTCATGCCCTGAATCTCATGTCCTGAAACTCCTGCCCTGAATCACCTACCCTGAAACTCATGCCCTGAATCTCATGCCCTGAAACTCCTGCACTGAAACTCATGCCATGAATCTCATATCCTGAAACTCACGCCCTGAATCACATGCCCTGAAACTCCTGCCCTGAAACTCATGCACTGAAACTCATGCCCTGAAACTCATGCCCTGAATCTCATGCCCTGAATCTCATGCTCTGAATCTCGTGCACTGAATCTCATGCCCTGAATCTCATGTCCTGAAACTCATGCCCTGAATCTCCTGTCCTGAAACTCATGCCCTGAAAATCATGCCCTGAATCTCATGCCCTGAATCTCATGCTCTGAAACTCGTGCACTGAATCTCATGCCCTCAAGTTCCTGCACTGAAACTCATGCCCTGAATCTCATGCCCTGAAACTCTTGCCCTGAACCTCATGCCTTGAAACTCAAGCCCTGAATCTCATGCCCTGAAACTCATGCCCTAAATCACATACCCTGAAACTCCTGCCCTGAAACACATGCACTGAAACTCATGCCCTGAATCACATGCCGTAAAACTCCTGCCCTGAATCATCTGCCTAGAAACTCATGCCCTGAATTACATGCCCTGAAATACCTGCCCTGAATCTCAGGCCCTGAAAGTCATGCCCTGAATCTCCTGCCCTGAAACTCCTGCCCTCAAACTCATGCACTGAAACTCATGCCCTGAATCTCATGCCTTGAAACTCCTGCCCTCAAACTCATGCACTGAAGCTCATGCCCTGAATCTCATGCCCTGAAACTCCTGCACTGAAACTCATGCCATGAATCTCATATCCTGAAACTCACGCCCTGAATCACATGCGCTGAAACTCCTGCCCTGAAACTCATGGCTGAAACTCATGCCCTGAAACTCATGCCCTGAATCTCATGCCCTGAATCTCATGCCCTGAATCTCCTGCACTGAAACACCTGCCCTGAATCACCTGCCCTGAAAATCATGCCCTGAATCTCATGCCCTGAATCTCGTGCACTGAATCTCATGCCCTGAAACTCCTGCCCTGAAACTCATGCCTTGAATCTCATATCCTGAATCTCATGCCCTGAATCTCATGCCCTGAAACTCCTGCACTGAAGCACCTGCCTGAATCTCCTGCCTGAAAATCATGCCCTGAATCTCATGCCCTGAATCTCATGCTCTGAAACTCATGCCATGAATCTCATATCCTGAAACTCACGCCCTGAATCACATGCGCTGAAACTCCTGCCCTGAAACTCATGGCTGAAACTCATGCCCTGAAACTCATGCCCTGAATCTCATGCCCTGAATCTCATGCCCTGAATCTCCTGCACTGAAACACCTGCCCTGAATCACCTGCCCTGAAAATCATGCCCTGAATCTCATGCCCTGAATCTCGTGCACTGAATCTCATGACCTGAAACTCCTGCCCTGAAACTCATGCCCTGAAACTCATGCCCCGAATCTCATGCCCTGAATCTCATGCCCTGAAACGCCTGCACTGAAACACCTGCCCTGAATCTGCTGCCCTGAAAATCATGCCCTGAATCTCATGCCCTGAATCTCATGCTCTGAAACTCGTGAACTTAATCTCATGCCTTGAATCTCATATCCTGAATCTCATGCCCTGAATCTCATGCCCTGAAACTCCTGCACTGAAACACCTGCCCTGAATCTCCTGCCCTGAAAATCATGCCCTGAATCTCATGCCCTGAATCCCATGCTCTGGAACTCTTGCCCTGAACCTCATGCCTTGAAACTCAAGCCCTGAATCTCATGCACTGTATCTCATGCCCTCAAGTTCCTGCACTGAAACTCAAGCCTGAATCTCATGCCCTGAAACTCATGCCCCAAATCACGTACCCTGAAACTCCTGCCCGGAAACTCATGCACTGAAACTCATGCCTGAATCACATGCCCTAAAACTCCTGCACTGAATCATCTGCCCAGAAACTCATGCCTGAATTACATGCCCTGAAATACCTGCCCTGAATCTCATGCCCTGAAACTCATGCCCTGAATCTCATTCCCTGAAACTCCTGCCCTCAAACTCATGCACTGAAACTCATGCCCTGAATCTCATGCCTTGAAACTCCTGCCCTCAAACTCATGCACTGAAACTCATTCCCTGAATCTCATGCCCTGAAACTCCTGCACTGAAACTCATGCCATGAATCTCATATCCAGAAACACACGCCCTGAATCACATGCCCTGAAACTCCTGCCCTGAAACTCATGGCTGAAACTCATGCCCTGAAACTCATGCCCTGAATCTCATGCCCTGAATCTCATGCCCTGAAACTCCTGCACTGAAACACCTGCCCTGAATCTCCTGCCCAAAAATCATGCCCTGAATCTCATGCCCTGAATCTCATGCTCTGAAACTCATGCCCTGAACCTCATGCCTTGAAACTCAAGCCCTGAATCTCATGCCCTGAAACTCATGCCCTAAATCACATACCCTGAAACTCCTGCCCTGAAACTCATGCACTGAAACTCATGCCCTGAATCACATGCCCTAAAACTCCTGCCCTGAATCATCTGCCCAGAAACTCATGCCCTGAATTACATGCCCTGAAATACCTGCCCTGAATCTCATGCCCTGAAACTCATGCCCTGAATCTCATGCCCTGAAACTCCTGCCCTCAGAATCATGCCCTGAAACCCCTGCCCTGAAACTCATGCTATGAATCTCATATCCTGAAACTCATGCCCTGAATCTCATGCCCTGGATCTCATGCCTTGAAACTCCTGCCCTCAAACTCATGCACCGAAGCTCATGCCCTGAATCTCATGCCCTGAAACTCCTGCACTGAAACTCATGCCATGAATCTCATATCCTGAAACTCACGCCCTGAATCACATGCGCTGAAACTCCTGCCCTGAAACTCATGGCTGAAACTCATGCCCTGAAACTCATGCCCTGAATCTCATGCCCTGAATCTCATGCCCTGAATCTCCTGCACTGAAACACCTGCCCTGAATCACCTGCCCTGAAAATCATGCCCTGAATCTCATGCCTGAATCTCGTGCACTGAATCTCATGACCTGAAACTCCTGCCCTGAAACTCATGCCCTGAAACTCATGCCCCGAATCTCATGCCCTGAATCTCATGCCCTGAAACGCCTGCACTGAAACACCTGCCCTGAATCTGCTGCCCTGAAAATCATGCCTGAATCTCATGCCCTGAATCTCATGCTCTGAAACTCGTGAACTTAATCTCATGCCTTGAATCTCATATCCTGAATCTCATGCCCTGAATCTCATGCCCTGAAACTCCTGCACTGAAACACCTGCCCTGAATCTCCTGCCCTGAAAATCATGCCCTGAATCTCATGCCCTGAATCCCATGCTCTGGAACTCTTGCCCTGAACCTCATGCCTTGAAACTCAAGCCCTGAATCTCATGCACTGTATCTCATGCCCTCAAGTTCCTGCACTGAAACTCAAGCCTGAATCTCATGCCCTGAAACTCATGCCCCAAATCACGTACCCTGAAACTCCTGCCTGAAACTCATGCACTGAAACTCATGCCCTGAATCACATGCCCTAAAACTCCTGCACTGAATCATCTGCCCAGAAACTCATGCCCTGAATTACATGCCCTGAAATACCTGCCCTGAATCTCATGCCCTGAAACTCATGCCCTGAATCTCATTCCCTGAAACTCCTGCCCTCAAACTCATGCACTGAAACTCATGCCCTGAATCTCATGCCTTGAAACTCCTGCCCTCAAACTCATGCACTGAAACTCATTCCTGAATCTCATGCCCTGAAACTCCTGCACTGAAACTCATGCCATGAATCTCATATCCAGAAACACACGCCCTGAATCACATGCCCTGAAACTCCTGCCCTGAAACTCATGGCTGAAACTCATGCCCTGAAACTCATGCCCTGAATCTCATGCCCTGAATCTCATGCCCTGAAACTCCTGCACTGAAACACCTGCCCTGAATCTCCTGCCCAAAAATCATGCCCTGAATCTCATGCCCTGAATCTCATGCTCTGAAACTCGTGCACTGAATCTCATGCCCTCAAATTCCTGCACTGAAACTCATGCACTGAATCTCATGCCCTGAAACTCATGCCCTGAACCTCATGCCTTGAAACTCAAGCCCTGAATCTCATGCCCTGAAACTCATGCCCTAAATCACATACCCTGAAACTCCTGCCCTGAAACTCATGCACTGAAACTCATGCCCTGAATCACATGCCCTAAAACTCCTGCCCTGAATCATCTGCCCAGAAACTCATGCCCTGAATTACATGCCCTGAAATACCTGCCCTGAATCTCATGCCCTGAAACTCATGCCCTGAATCTCATGCCCTGAAACTCCTGCCCTCAAAATCATGCCCTGAAACCCCTGCCTGAAACTCATGCTATGAATCTCATATCCTGAAACTCATGCCCTGAATCTCATGCCCTGGATCTCATGCCCTGAAACTCCTGCACTGAAACATCTGCCCTGAATCACCTGCCCTGAAAATCATGCCCTGAATCTCATGCCCTGAATCTCATGCTCTGAAACTCGTGCACTGAATCTCATGCCCTGAAACTCCTGCCCTGAAACTCATGCCCTGAAACTCATGCCCCGAATCTCATGCCCTGAATCTCATGTCCTGAAACTCCTGCCCTGAATCACCTACCCTGAAACTCATGCCCTGAATCTCATGCCCTGAAACTCCTGCACTGAAACTCATGCCATGAATCTCATATCCTGAAACTCACGCCCTGAATCACATGCCCTGAAACTCCTGCCCTGAAACTCATGCACTGAAACTCATGCCCTGAAACTCATGCCCTGAATCTCATGCCCTGAATCTCATGCTCTGAATCTCGTGCACTGAATCTCATGCCCTGAATCTCATGTCCTGAAACTCATGCCCTGAATCTCCTGTCCTGAAACTCATGCCCTGAAAATCATGCCCTGAATCTCATGCCCTGAATCTCATGCTCTGAAACTCGTGCACTGAATCTCATGCCCTCAAGTTCCTGCACTGAAACTCATGCCCTGAATCTCATGCCCTGAAACTCTTGCCCTGAACCTCATGCCTTGAAACTCAAGCCCTGAATCTCATGCCCTGAAACTCATGCCCTAAATCACATACCCTGAAACTCCTGCCCTGAAACACATGCACTGAAACTCATGCCCTGAATCACATGCCGTAAAACTCCTGCCCTGAATCATCTGCCTAGAAACTCATGCCCTGAATTACATGCCCTGAAATACCTGCCCTGAATCTCAGGCCCTGAAAGTCATGCCCTGAATCTCCTGCCCTGAAACTCCTGCCCTCAAACTCATGCACTGAAACTCATGCCCTGAATCTCATGCCTTGAAACTCCTGCCCTCAAACTCATGCACTGAAGCTCATGCCCTGAATCTCATGCCCTGAAACTCCTGCACTGAAACTCATGCCATGAATCTCATATCCTGAAACTCACGCCCTGAATCACATGCGCTGAAACTCCTGCCCTGAAACTCATGGCTGAAACTCATGCCCTGAAACTCATGCCCTGAATCTCATGCCCTGAATCTCATGCCCTGAATCTCCTGCACTGAAACACCTGCCCTGAATCACCTGCCCTGAAAATCATGCCCTGAATCTCATGCCCTGAATCTCGTGCACTGAATCTCATGCCCTGAAACTCCTGCCCTGAAACTCATGCCTTGAATCTCATATCCTGAATCTCATGCCCTGAATCTCATGCCCTGAAACTCCTGCACTGAAGCACCTGCCCTGAATCTCCTGCCCTGAAAATCATGCCCTGAATCTCATGCCCTGAATCTCATGCTCTGAAACTCATGCCATGAATCTCATATCCTGAAACTCACGCCTGAATCACATGCGCTGAAACTCCTGCCCTGAAACTCATGGCTGAAACTCATGCCCTGAAACTCATGCCCTGAATCTCATGCCCTGAATCTCATGCCCTGAATCTCCTGCACTGAAACACCTGCCCTGAATCACCTGCCCTGAAAATCATGCCCTGAATCTCATGCCCTGAATCTCGTGCACTGAATCTCATGACCTGAAACTCCTGCCCTGAAACTCATGCCCTGAAACTCATGCCCCGAATCTCATGCCCTGAATCTCATGCCCTGAAACGCCTGCACTGAAACACCTGCCCTGAATCTGCTGCCCTGAAAATCATGCCCTGAATCTCATGCCCTGAATCTCATGCTCTGAAACTCGTGAACTTAATCTCATGCCTTGAATCTCATATCCTGAATCTCATGCCCTGAATCTCATGCCCTGAAACTCCTGCACTGAAACACCTGCCCTGAATCTCCTGCCCTGAAAATCATGCCCTGAATCTCATGCCCTGAATCCCATGCTCTGGAACTCTTGCCCTGAACCTCATGCCTTGAAACTCAAGCCCTGAATCTCATGCACTGTATCTCATGCCCTCAAGTTCCTGCACTGAAACTCAAGCCTGAATCTCATGCCCTGAAACTCATGCCCCAAATCACGTACCCTGAAACTCCTGCCCGGAAACTCATGCACTGAAACTCATGCCCTGAATCACATGCCCTAAAACTCCTGCACTGAATCATCTGCCCAGAAACTCATGCCCTGAATTACATGCCCTGAAATACCTGCCCTGAATCTCATGCCCTGAAACTCATGCCCTGAATCTCATTCCCTGAAACTCCTGCCCTCAAACTCATGCACTGAAACTCATGCCCTGAATCTCATGCCTTGAAACTCCTGCCCTCAAACTCATGCACTGAAACTCATTCCCTGAATCTCATGCCCTGAAACTCCTGCACTGAAACTCATGCCATGAATCTCATATCCAGAAACACACGCCCTGAATCACATGCCCTGAAACTCCCTGCCCTGAAACTCATGGCTGAAACTCATGCCCTGAAACTCATGCCCTGAATCTCATGCCCTGAATCTCATGCCCTGAAACTCCTGCACTGAAACACCTGCCCTGAATCTCCTGCCCAAAAATCATGCCCTGAATCTCATGCCCTGAATCTCATGCTCTGAAACTCGTGCACTGAATCTCATGCCCTCAAATTCCTGCACTGAAACTCATGCACTGAATCTCATGCCCTGAAACTCATGCCCTGAACCTCATGCCTTGAAACTCAAGCCCTGAATCTCATGCCCTGAAACTCATGCCCTAAATCACATACCCTGAAACTCCTGCCCTGAAACTCATGCACTGAAACTCATGCCCTGAATCACATGCCCTAAAACTCCTGCCCTGAATCATCTGCCAGAAACTCATGCCCTGAATTACATGCCCTGAAATACCTGCCCTGAATCTCATGCCCTGAAACTCATGCCCTGAATCTCATGCCCTGAAACTCCTGCCCTCAAAATCATGCCCTGAAACCCCTGCCCTGAAACTCATGCTATGAATCTCATATCCTGAAACTCATGCCCTGAATCTCATGCCCTGGATCTCATGCCCTGAAACTCCTGCACTGAAACATCTGCCCTGAATCACCTGCCCTGAAAATCATGCCCTGAATCTCATGCCCTGAATCTCATGCTCTGAAACTCGTGCACTGAATCTCATGCCCTGAAACTCCTGCCCTGAAACTCATGCCCTGAAACTCATGCCCCGAATCTCATGCCCTGAATCTCATGTCCTGAAACTCCTGCCCTGAATCACCTACCCTGAAACTCATGCCCTGAATCTCATGCCCTGAAACTCCTGCACTGAAACTCATGCCATGAATCTCATATCCTGAAACTCACGCCTGAATCACATGCCCTGAAACTCCTGCCCTGAAACTCATGCACTGAAACTCATGCCCTGAAACTCATGCCCTGAATCTCATGCCCTGAATCTCATGCTCTGAATCTCGTGCACTGAATCTCATGCCCTGAATCTCATGTCCTGAAACTCCTGCCCTGAATCACCTGCCCTGAATCTCATGCCCTGAAACTCATGCCCTGAATCTCCTGTCCTGAAACTCATGCCCTGAAAATCATGCCCTGAATCTCATGCCCTGAATCTCATGCTCTGAAACTCGTGCACTGAATCTCATGCCCTCAAGTTCCTGCACTGAAACTCATGCCCTGAATCTCATGCCCTGAAACTCTTGCCCTGAACCTCATGCCTTGAAACTCAAGCCCTGAATCTCATGCCCTGAAACTCATGCCCTAAATCACATACCCTGAAACTCCTGCCCTGAAACACATGCACTGAAACTCATGCCCTGAATCACATGCCGTAAAACTCCTGCCCTGAATCATCTGCCTAGAAACTCATGCCCTGAATTACATGCCCTGAAATACCTGCCCTGAATCTCAGGCCCTGAAAGTCATGCCTGAATCTCCTGCCCTGAAACTCCTGCCCTCAAACTCATGCACTGAAACTCATGCCCTGAATCTCATGCCTTGAAACTCCTGCCCTCAAACTCATGCACTGAAGCTCATGCCCTGAATCTCATGCCCTGAAACTCCTGCACTGAAACTCATGCCATGAATCTCATATCCTGAAACTCACGCCCTGAATCACATGCGCTGAAACTCCTGCCCTGAAACTCATGGCTGAAACTCATGCCCTGAAACTCATGCCCTGAATCTCATGCCCTGAATCTCATGCCCTGAATCTCCTGCACTGAAACACCTGCCCTGAATCACCTGCCCTG